>NC_090198.1:12622119-12777119 GCF_033026475.1 Channa argus
CTTGTTTAATTAGAAAATCTAATTTAAAACCATTTTAATGGAAGTATAAAATGGGATATTTGGTGGCAACATCATCACCAAAACAATTTCTTGCCAGATAAAACACATTTAAATACCACCACTAATCATCATTCTGAACTCAGGAAGAATCATGTTGTACATCACTACTTGTGCACAATGTGACAGAACAGGAAAATTAAACTACCAAAACTTACAGTGGGCACTTACAGCTCATGCATTGACTATAAATATTGAATGTTAGATTTTAAATCAATCTTTGATGCGGTGACAGCAAAAGCAATGTTTTAACAAGTTGTTTTTGTTTTTTCTTTTTAACTTTGTATACTAAAAAACTGATAATATTACGTAATGGCCGAAAACTGATAGGCAGTAAATTCCAATAGTAGGCCGAATCCAAGTAAATAATTATACTGTTATTTACTGTATATTATGCTGTATTAAATTTTATTTATGTAATATAAAACTTTGGATCATACTGTAACTTGATTCTTAGTTTTACAAATGAAAAATTACTTTTTCAGTTTTAGCTTCTTGTGATTTGATAAATGTTGGGTGCTGAGTTGGGTTTAAGTGTAAGAAGCTGACAGTCTTTGTTGGGTTTTCTCAGAACTCGTCCGACCAGGGCTCAGGGCATCAGCATCCCCTTAGCATGCCAGCAGGGGACACATTCTCCCAGAGCGCCTATGTCCCGCAGCGTTAGCGCCTTTGGTCAATTGGAGAAACCGTCCCAACCCAACCGCTGCGTGCCAATGTCAGGCAGTCTGCCCAGCCGTCTCAACGAATCCACGGTGTGTTTGAACATAAATCACTGATGTTAGAATATTTTATTCATGTAGCACAGTTCAATACGTTAGGCGTATAAGCTGCTTGCCAGATTTTCTAGACAGGTTATATACCTTCTATAGACAAACCTACAAGTTGGTAGTTAGCTCTACCACAGTATCTGTGATACAATAAAAAGCTAGTTTCCCTGCCTGTTTTGACAAGCTATATCTGTGTAATCTAATTAATAGAACATAAAGCTAGAAACCTGTGTGGATTTCAGTAGTTTCATTCATGGGGTTAAAGAAATGATCCATCTCTGAAAATAATCTAACAACAAGTTTATATGACATAAGCACAACTGAACATGGCCTACATTGGACAGGAAGAGCTCACCAGCAGATCATTTGACTCACTTAACGTCAATGCTTCCCCTCACTTTCTTTATGAAAAATCTTATCCCGATTTTTTTTATGTCCCACCCAGGATCCATTGAATATGGAGTGGCGGCTCCACAACCCAGAACCAGTGACAGTGCCTTACTTGAGCCCTCTGGTGCTGTGGAAGGAGCTTGAGAGTCTGCTGGACAATGAAGGTGACCCGGTGATCACAGAGGCTGACATGGTGGACCATCATCCCATAATCTACTGGAACCTGCTCTGGTATTTCAGAAGGCTGGACCTGCCCAGCAACCTCCCCGGTCTCATCCTCACCTCTAAACACTGCAACAGAAACTCGCAGGTCAGAGACACACTCATAAATTTGTCCTTTTCTATTTGTGAGGACATTCATTGATATAATGCATTACCTGGTTAAGTACCGTAAAATAAGTTTTCTGGATTACATCGAATTGGAATTTTGTGTTTAAACTAAAGGACGTAATCATCAAAGTAATTGTGATGATATGTTCAGTTTTCTACCAGTTTTCCATGAAAAATCTAAGAAATTTGTACGGAAGTCGAATGTAAATCATCCATTGGATGGACATGTTCCTAGAGTTCACAATGTTCCAAGTTGGCACCTGCTGCTCGTTCAGCACCACAGTAATATGAAAGGCAAAGAGACGAGGATAGTGCTGTTTATCTCAGCAATCTAATCACTATAATAAAACATAAAGACAATCATTTGGAAAATCTAATTGCCTGGGTTAACTATGAACCTTAGCACAATCACATTTTTATGACGCAAAGTTTGAAGGAAAAGGCAGTAGTTTTTATCTATGGATGCTAAAATGATATCAATATCACAGAACAACAAGTCCTGAAATAACGAGATAATTATCACAAGATAGTTCCCAAGAAAGTTCTCAGCTTCCCTAGCTATGTGCTACAAATTCTCAAATTCCATTTACAAAGGCCTGTCATATCCTGTAATTTTATTTACAAAATAGGAATAAACAATGTATGTGATTTCACAAAAAATTGTCATGAGAATTTCAAGTATCATAGATGCCTGTCCTCATGTAAAATTCCGATATGAACCTTAAATATATAATTATTTAATGGGTAATGCTTTTGACTTTTTCTGCTGATTATTTGAGTCCAGGGTGTGTTTAATGGTTTTTGAAAAAAAACAAGCACTTTAAAGAAAACTCTAGGCCATTTGAAATCCAGTTTGTTTGTTTTTTGTATTAAAAATCAGGTAAACTGTATTCCATGGCTATCACTGCGGTATTAAATATTTCTTAAAATGGAAGGTTTATCTTGATAAACCCTGCAGAGATGGTATTAATTGTACATTATATACATTATGTAGTGTATTAAATCATAAGTGTAAAGGGGGACACAGATATTACTGGAAATGGCATTCTGTAAAGCACTCAAAGACTTTTAGTGCCACTCTCTCGTCCTTGTCAGGTCCCTCGCTATTGGATGTCTGAAGACAGTAAACATGTGCTGATTCAGATTCTGTGGGACAACCTCAAGCTGCAGCAGGACCCAATTCAACCTCTTTACATCCTCTGGAACACATACAGTAAGTGGCACAGCTCTGTCTGTGCCTGCAGAACAGACTAGTTAACAATTCATCAGGGATTTTATTTAGATATGAGTAATAATCACCAGATTTTTCTTTAACTGTGGAATTAAACTTTAATTTCAATAAAAGACATGTAGAACAATAAGAAACTGTTTCTTACATTAGAAAATGAAAGCAAAGTAAATATTAGGAGTGTTTTGTGTATATTTAAATTTTTTGAGGACCTCAGGAAGCTAGAGTCTCCCCTGATATACTATATACATTAAAATAAAAGTCAAGTTTTCATTGGTCTATTATCTTTATTTAGTTTTGCTTTGTTTTGTTTGGGCATGACACTTTAGAAAATGCTAAATAATAACCAGCTAACACATTTAACTTATTTTATTCCATATGTACAATAACAATTTGAATATTATTTTGAGGATGACATACCAACAAGTTTCTTAAAAAAGGGGGTCTGTTGTTTAGACCTTGGGGAACAGTGATCTAGATGTAGAGTCTAATACAAGAGATCTGTTTTTTTATGCATGTGTGATTTATGTAGAGCGTTATCTCAAAACAGTAAAAGCTGTCAAAAATAGTTGAAATCTCTCAAGTAAGTTTTGCCCCTTGGCTGAGATTGAAAAGTTGGTGTACTGATGAAAAGAAAAATGACAAAGCAGATGTGGCCAAAAAACAATCACAGCATGCAGTTGTGCAAACGTTACACTGAAACTGCATATAGGTGGATGCAAACCTAACCCTAAACCTAGTACATTAACGATGTACATTTAGCTAGTTCAAATATTTGTAAATCATTAGAAGTAATAATACAGGAGTGTATAGAAAATAAATAATCATTAAAAAATGCTTAAGTTTGATAAATTAAAAATGAACTGTAATTTCTAATGATGAAACATTTGTAATCGGTAATTGTTCATTTAATATTATGTCGATGAGAAAGAAAATCTTTTTTTTACTCTTTTTCCCATTTTAAAATAAGGGGTTACTGACTTTTGTACATGACTTGTACATGAAGCATGTCGCTTAAAACTTAATGGAAGAGGGTAAAACATCAGCTCACCACAAGCTGATACACCATGAGTATACCATGGTATACTCACAGATTGGACTTGCTACTTACTTCATGCTTTTGCACCCACACCTTCTGTAAGGGTTTAATGGTGCTTGAGAATGTGACCATCTGTGACGATCTCTTTTATCTTTACTTGCCTACTCATAATGTAAGTTAGCAATTTCTCTTTTGCAAATTTTCCAGAAATTCAGTTGAAATTTGCAAAACAATTTGAAAGGAAACATGAATCTTTTTGGTGACATTTACATATTTTAGTTGTTATTGTTAGCTTAAAATGATAAAATTTGAAATATTTATCAGGTTTCACAAGTGAAATATAATAGCTCAAACACACAACCATTTAGATATAGTAAAAAAGAAAATTAAAAGGTAGTTAAAGTTAAATCTATTGCAGCATTATCTGTGAGATGTTATGATTTCAGATAATGATAACAACTGCTAAGCAGCAGCTGGATTTTGATGGCTGTGAATGAACAGACTCTTGTGCTAACATCTCTGCTGCTGCTTCGCTCAGTCTCTATAATTGATTGTTTAATGGACAAGGATGCACAGAGGCAGCCAGCTCCTCCTGGGAGTTGGCTTATCCTTGTGCTAACAGCCTCTGTCTGCTCTTTGTCTTTCAGGGCTTAATTGTACTCTGTTGTTAGAGAGTGAGTGTTCATCTCTGCTGCAGCCTCCCACAGATGAGTCCTGTCATTTTTGCTCTGACTACCCTGTCTGAGGCCTGCATCTACATCTTTTTGTGTTGTGTGTGCTATGCTTAAAGTATTTCAGTGTTTTGTTTTCTGTAGGAAGTCAGCTTCTGCTTTTCATGCCCTCATGGTGTTGGGATTGAAAGTCTGTGCAGTGTGAAATCTGATGATGATTTTGGCAAAGGATTAGTTTTTGTGTTGTGAAAACTGTTGACGTGGAACATGATTGTCTCAAATACAGTCCTGTTCTGTATTTGAATATGGGTTTACATCTCTGATGAATGCCAGCTGTGTTCCTGTACTTGTTAACATGGACATTACATTTTATTTTACAGCAACAAGTAAAAATAAGTGCTGCAGTAGTGCTTACAGGGCTGGGTACTGAGCACCCAAACACATCATGTGCTACTGAATACCTTAAACTGTTTCTTTTCAGTCACCAGGACTGATTTACACCAGCAATCCAAAAATAGTCAAAAAAGTTGTGTGTAGGGTCTTTCTGAACTACTAGATATTTAGAGACAAGTGACTTACTAATCTGTTGCAATAACTACAAATTACATTTTTTTAAAACTTCTACTGAAGCCATTTCAGTTTTATGTAGACAAGCAAGGGAACAATTACTGAACTTCCAAAAATCACTTTTTCGGATCAACAATAATTGTTGTTGATTAAATACTGAGTGATATAATTCATCATGGTAATAATCCATGCCAAGCGTTTATACATACATAACACATAAAACACATAAATGAAATTAAGTACTGCTTTATAACGGTACAGATACCCAGCCCTAAGTACTTTAGTTAAGTAAAAACATGTTATTAAGATGATGATAAAACCATTTTCATCATGTTATTGTTATTTCTTAATATGACAAGTCCACTATGTCCAACTATATCCACTCTCTGTATGCATGTATGTGTTTGGTTAGATGTGGGATACCCTCTGTCTCGGCTGGTACCGGAGGAGGAGAAGCCCTTCAGTGAGGAGTTGTTGCAGAGTGTGGTGAAGAGTATTCAGAAGAACGACGTCAGCCGGCCGCTGATTCAGCTGCTGCAGCTGCTAGGCCAGACACTTGGAGTTAAAAGGCAAAGGTTAGCAGGGACACAAAGCTAATGTTTATTACAAATGTTTTATAATAGTGAGACATAGTGGAAAAGGGTTTTAAAATGGAACAGTTAATATCATTGAATATTTTCATTAGATGTATATTTTAATTTCCTCCTCATATTTTTCCATTTTTGTAATAGTATGACTAATTACAATGACAAAAGTGGAAACATTATCGATCATGCAAACATTAACTCATTTGTGGATCTTTGCTTTTCTTTTTAGGAGCTTGTACAGAGACATTCTCTTCTTATCCCTGGTAGCTCTGGGAAAAGATAACATTGATATTGGTGAGTTATGCATTACATCTCATGTTGTCACATCAGAGGTTGCATTAACCAAATATTTTCTGGTATTGACGATCATGCCTAATTCCTAATTCTAGTTCATCAATCATTTCGACATATTAGATTAGATTGAATTAGAAAACTAAGGGTGTTCTACTGTAACACAGTAATTTAAATCCCTGGTAAACTCATATGATTTACCTTTTTCTGGGTTGTCTTTGATCTCACCTAGCTGATTTTAGCAGTTGCATTGTTTTGATTTACAGTGCAGAAACAGGCAGAACATTGGTCATTTTTATTTCATCTTGTTTATTTTGGACATGGTGGAGGTAACTAAATGTGGGTGAGAGAAGAATTCTTCATTACTAATTTCAGTCTTTCAAATCACCCATGAATCTTCTCTGCTCACATTTGCTCGCTGTCAGCCTGTAGCCTGGATTAGCTTGTTTTTCTGTGCCATAGACCTTCATTGTTCTGTGCAAGTTAAAACACATAGACAAAAGAAACATCAGCTAGACACACCGCTCCACTTTGTGACATGTTTTCATGATCGTATGCAGTCATTAAGCTTGTTGACAGTGGAACAATATTGGTAAAAGCAGCTTTAAAGAATAGAAACTGTAAAAATTGGGCAAAGAAAAAACTCCATCTAGTGTTTGAGATTGTAATGATGTTGATGTCCTGCTCTTCTTCATTCAGATGCCTTTGATCGTGAGTACAAGTTAGCATATGACCGCCTCATGCCAAGCCTGGTGAAGCTGACGCATAATTGTGACCGTCCTCCCAGTACGGGCGTCATGGAGTGTCGCAGGACATTTGGAGAGCCTTACTTGTAAACTCACACTTTCGCACCCAGAAAGTATTCCCAGTGCTTAGCTAATTTTTCCACATTTTGTTATGTTACAGCCTTATTCCAAAATGGATCTAATGAATTATTTTCCTCAAAATTCTACAAACAATACCCCATAATGACAACATGAGAGAAGTTTGTTTGAAATCGCTTAATACTTTGTTGAAGCACCCTTAGCACCAATTACAGCCTCAAGTCTTTTTGAGTATGATCCTACAAGCTTGGCACAACTTCCAATAATTCGGTTTCTGAGCACTGGACTCAGTTCCTTTGACCTCATGGCTTTTGTGCTTGAGAGGTACTGCAAAGAAGAATGGGAGAAACTCCCCAAAACTAATTGTGCCAAGCTTGTAGCATCATACTTAAAGAAACTGTAATTGATACTAAAGATGCTTCAACAAAGTATTAAGCAAAGGCGGTGAATATTTACGTACATGTGATTTTCTTTTTCTTTGTATAAATTTGTAAAGATTTCAAACAAACTTCCTTCAAGTTCTCATTATGGGATAGAATTTTAAGGAAAATTATGAATTTGATCCATTTTGGAATAAGGCAGGAACAAAACAAAATGTGGAAAAAGTTAAGTGCTGTGAATACTTTCCAGATGCACTGTAGCTCTCAACACATCATTGCTTTAAAACGAGCTCAGGAAACCTGTTGGGAAACTGTGATTATGCAAAATGGTCGCGTCTGAAAGTGATTACAAAGGTACAGTTGACTGTGGTCAGCATCATGTAGCTCTTGACAAGAACACAAAAGGAGTTTTAAAGAGTTTATGTCTCAATCTACTAATAATGGAAGCACCACTCACACCATTCAACATTAGACACCACTTTATTCAGTGTAGTTTAGTGAGGCTCACCTGTTTTCTTTGGAAATCCTGTGAACGTTATAAAAATATACTGTTAATACACATCAGTAGAGGATTTTTTAAAATGTTAACATGTATATTATATAGTCACAGTATATAAAGACTAATATTAGCAATATTTTAACTTGAAGTCTATTTAAACAGAACTTGCTTTATTTATCGTAATGTGTTTTTGTTTGTGTCCTGTGGTCGCTGGGTGTTTTATCCACCCACTGCTCATTTGCACCAAAAAGTGGAAATAACGCTGCAGTATGGCTTTAGTGTTTGTTGTAAATAATGACCAGGTCTCTGTGCTTTATGAGTCGGGGGATCCAAATGACTCAGTCCAAAAATGACATAAATAAACAAGTGATAAATCAGTTAATTGACACAGTAGTCAGCAGGTTAACCAGCAGCAGTCAGAATTTAAATGTAAGTCCACTTTTAGGCTGCTTTTAATGTTAGTCCAGTATCTGAATATACTGTAGTAAATGTCTGTGTTGTCACAGTAGTGCTCTACAGTACATTTAAATTTAATTTTAATCTAAAATGTATTATAAAACACTATATTTTGTTAGTTAGGTTTACAAAACCTTACGACAATCTTCATTACCACCAATGTTTTACTTCCACTAGTGGAATATGTCGCTGTATGTTAACATAACAAATATCAGTGTTACCGTTCATAATCTCTGTACCAAACACACTGACTGTTGTAATGAAGAGCTGCTGGTTGAGAAACGCATCTTAAATCTTCTATGGTTTTTCTTAAGTTTGGAAATGAATTTAAGGTTGGGAGAGAGTTTGTTACTGAATTAATGGTTTTTCCTAAATACACAGAAGCTGCTCTGGGAAAAAAAAAACCACTTTTCTGCACCTGGTCACTGAAGATGCTGATGAGTAACATTTTCAGATGGTTTACACAGATGTGTGACTGGAGATTTACAGCTTTTTTTTTTTTTTTTTTTTTTTTAAGACAAAAGCTTGTTGAACTTCTGATAAATTACAATTTAGGTTTTGTTTTCATAGTTTGCCATTATTTCTCTCGGTTGCAGTTACAGAGTTGGAAGGGCCAACATGAAGAAGCTGTTGTTCTGTCGTTAGCTTGGTTGCTGTTAAAAGTTTAGAAATGTTTTGATTAAACTTGTGTCACAATCTATGCCGTAAATTGCTGCTGTGGTCTCCCGTTAAGGCAACTGTAGCTCAGGTTTAATTTAGCCACAGACCTGGTTCAAGTGAGTTTTCGAGGTAATAAAGTTCAGTGTAAGGACAGATTCGTACAGCTTAGATCATTGCAAAATTTCAAATCTTTCACTGTGTAAATTCTTCTGAAGGCACCACTTTATAATAGTAATTGCAATTTCAACTCTTCATTCATTTCTGATGCCAAAGACACGGTTTCTGATTATTTGACAATAGACAAAAGTCTTACAATGTGATGTACATTTAACATTTAGGATAATGACTCAGTAAGACTCAGTTGTAGTGACGGTAAACTAAGTGTGAACCTGTCTGTGTTTTCAATTAGGAAAAGTCTTTTCTCACCTAATGTGATTGTGAATTTGAAAGAATAAATTCACCACAATTGCTGCATCACATTATCAGTTATCATCACTTACCAGGGTGAGGACTTCCCACAATTTAATTGCATTACTTATATTGACTATACAGTATACATGTCCCAGAGCATGTTGTCAAACCATCAGACACATCTTCTCCCATGTGATAAAATCAGTTGCTGGTACCTCACATGGGTTTCGTGTAGCTTAGTTGGACCTGTGCTCAGTGAGCTCCAGTGTAACACAGAGCTGTGTTTTAAACTTCTGTTCAAGTTCAAGTTTAGCAGTAAGATGCAGCTACGCTTGCTGAAAGTGAAGTGGCAACAGCAGCCTTGAGCAATCAATGAAACAACAAACGTTTGTCTAAATTATGCACCGTGGTGAACCGTTTCAGTTGGGGATAAATGTGAAAAGGATCCCATCAAAATAGTTAGTCATAATCTCTACTGAACAAGGAGATGCTTTAACTTGGTGCGTATCTCTAAAAAAACTTTACCTAGGACGCCACTAGTTATGTTACATGGATGTGTGTACATATCAGTTAATGGCTTTGTGATACACATTTTTGGCCTGTGACAGTATTACATGACTTAAACAATAGAACATTTATATAAGCCCCCATTACTTGAAGCCAGTTTTCTTGTGATTTTAATGCTTTTTAGAGGTGATTTGTTATTGCTGTGTTTTTAGATTAAAATATCTGTGAATACACATTTGGAAGTGCTGTTAAAAAAACTAAGGGTGCAGCAGCCACAGTTTTGGGAAAAGTTTTAGAGAAACTATTCCCCACAGTAACATCCCAACACCTCGTATCTGCTGTATTATGGTCAGACACCAGCATCATCTCTTCTAGTATCAAAGTAAGGGCAACAAGGTAATGTTAATGGATACTATAATTTCTAGTTAATGTTTGCATAAAATCAAGGTGTTGTGCAGGGTCACGCAGGTTTATTTTGACCAACTATCGACACACAATGCTGATAATCCTCTAAGCATGTTGGACATAAATACAGAACAGTGTAAATGTAAGCCCTATCAGATTTAAGAATTTATTCCAAAACATTAAAAGCAGTTTTATTTGTGGAAAACAACAAAAAACAAAGTCGGGGCTGAAAACTAGAAGAGGTCAGATGCTTTACACCTTGTGATTTTAAGATGTTGGAGATAAAAGTTGAAACACAAAGCCCTCCATTGTTTTGATTCCTCCCTGTTATCACCCTGTTTAAAGGCACCTTAAGGTCATGGCCAAAGTTTCTAAGCATGTAATGGATGAACGGTTGGATTAATGTGCACTTGAGGCTGGCAGGTATTAAGTGTATGAAATGACGGAAAGTAAGTCAGGGCTTTACATCAAAAATGCAGAGAAATGCCAACAGTGTGGACAGGTTTGCAAATGTTTAACATATTTCTAGATGTTTACATACAGAGGTTTGTAAATTGTGCTCACATTTAAAAATGTCTTGAAAGATTTTTCTTCTAGATACACAAACAAAATCTCTGTACATATTTGCACATCTGCTTCTACAGATTTTATTTTTAAATAAAATAATGGAAGGGAAACATTTGTCATTTACATTCAGAAGAAGCAAAAACCCACTGATGATATAGATTCTGGATAGAACTCACCAAAACAAGTCAAGCCTCAGCACGTTACCTATAGTTTTTATGCTTTTTTCCCATCATGAATACTGACTGACTTACTCGGTGGTCAGAGGAGGACTTTGAATCTAAACTCAGTAAGGTCTCATGAATCTCAACCGTGTTTGAGATTTGTGGCAGAGGAATCAAATACTGGAAAAGTCAAAGAGTTGCACTTTGCCCCTAAAGAGTGAACACACTTCTTTCCCCGAGGGGACACGTTGACTTTGATGTCAGTAGCTTGGAAAAGCTGCCATCCATCTGTGGATTTTGTGTTAAAGTTGTACAAATAAATGACTTTGCAGAATATGGGCTGTGTAAATTTTAAATTGCCCTTGTAGAAATCCTGTTTTCTAACTGTTTATTCACACATGTGAAGAGGTCCTTTGGGGTCTGCTGAAGGGTATGCACAACAACCAGACCTAGAGGACTGTTAAACTAAATAAAAATCACTTACAATCTAGTTTTTGCTATTCGCTCTTGTTTTTAAATAAAATTACATACAGCCTCACTTCATGGTTAAAAAAATAATTTATTGCAGCATGGATTTTTACTTAAAATTATTGATAGTTTTCTATCAGATACATGTTTGCATCCACTTCAGTCCAAAAAGAGCATCTGACAAGACAGTAACTTCTGACACCTGTCTGATACACATTTATCTGACGCACATACAATCTCCACCACCATAACAAGACACCCCAACACACACACACACACGCAAATGTTTACATATTGAACATGAACAAACAATAAATTGGTTAAATGCAGAAAAGAGTTTTAGGGATACAGTAAAAAAACAACAACATACAAAACTGAAGTTGCATCCAGTGATTCTTGAATCTGGACCATCACTGTTGTATTTTAATAATCTATAAAATTCACCACAGGTTGTTCCATAAGACTTTTGCTCGCAGCGTTAAAGGGAAAACCCACCTTAAACACTTAAAACAATAGGGGGTGATCTTCTGTATGCATGTACACATCTGTATGCATGTACACATCTGTATACACTAGTTGGGTTATTTACAGTGTAAATAGAAATACACCAGTCACAGATGAAGTGACAACATGTCCAGACATTTCCAGCAGTTACCATGGAGTCATAAAATGTTTAGCAACCTAAACCAAACATTTGTCATTTTGGTTTAATATGGTGCCAAAATTACCATCACAGTAGAGGTTTTCAGTATCAACAATTTTTAAAGAGCTACTGTCTGTGGTGACCGGTGTTTTCAGCTCAGCTGTGACTCTCAGTATAGCTGTAGAGTTGCTCTTGAGCAGCAAACACCAGCTGAGTTATATCACACCAGTTGATAAGCAGAGTGGATGTTGAAAACAGAAAACTGGGTTGGACACTAGCCAAGATCAGTCACTTGGGGAAATGAGTCTGCTGAGAAACAGTAAATTACAGTCTCGTATCATTTTAGGGTTGATCATTTATGAACTAACACAGACCAACAGATTGTTATATTGTGCTGACACTGCTTTTGTTCTTTAAAACTTCAAACTAAACGCCCTGGTTGCTGCATGGTAACAGCATGGGCCTAAAACCACAGCATTGTCTGTTTTATTCTGGCTGGGACTTTTGCTGTATGTCATACCCTCTCTCTTCCAATGTTTCCTGTCAGCCTCTACTGCTGACCATTCAGTAAAAGCTAAAATGTCTCAAATATATTCAATACATATTCTGAAAATTAAGTAGACAAGCCAGGGATCATTTTTTTCACACCAGTGCTGTGTCCAAAACCAATTGCTGATCAGTACCTCTGCTGTATATACTGAATGCTCAATTTCTCAGGAGGGTAAAGGAAGGATTTTAGACATAACCCAGAAAACTACACTATTGCCGCGTTTTTAAAAAAAATGGCTGCTGAGAGTGCTGTGAAACTATGCTGAGGGTGGCTTTTCCATCAACATCACTGCTCTTTACAGTGCTGCTTTTTAACATGTATCTACTTGGTACCAGGTTTGGTAAAATAACATCTAACATATCCAACATACAGTATTGCTCCTTTCTGGACGCAGTAAATCAAGTGCAGCAGTGCTGTTTACTCTGTGCCTAAGCCCAACAGCTCAGACTGAAACAGGGCAGACGAGGACACGATCCTCCAGCAGGACGCTGAGGACAAGGAACACAAAGTACAGTACGAACATGGTGAGGCCCAACATTCGGCTCATCTTCCAACGACAGGCGGCAATTGAGATGATTACAAAGAGGAGCATGAGGAAGAGCAGCACGATGGCGCAGAACAAGCCATTGGAACTGACGGTTACCGGTTCACCATTGTGGAAAAATGTGTACATGAGCCACGGGACTGGCAGACTAAAAACAGAGAACAGATGTGTTTCTATGGTTTGCATACAGTTGTCCAATCTTTCATTATCTGGAAAACATTTCTTAAAAAGTGAGAGCAGCAGAGCAGTGTGTATACCGTAACTGTTGTAGTAGGCTACAGGCCTGAATTATTAACCTGACCGTGACCCTGACGTTATTAAAGGTAGTGGAGTCACTTACCCAATAGTGATGTCAAAAATGTTACTGCCCACTGAGCTAGATACAGCCATGTCCCCCAGACCTTTCCGGGCCACGATCACGCTGGTGATCAGGTCAGGGATGGACGTCCCGGCCGCCAGTAAGGTGAGGCCCATGATTTCTTCAGAGATGCCCACAGTCTCACCCACCTGTGAAAAAGGAAACTGGTGTGAGTTTGACAGAAGACATCCCGCTGCTGACTGTGTTCAATCGGTAACTCGTTAAATTAGAAAAGTCTGATATTGAATCAGAAACATCTGACCATGTCCTCAGTTCAGGTTGGTCAACTTACCCATTTCCAGTAACTCATCCAAAGTTTAGACCAATAACATATCTGTGACCCCTCCAACATGGCAGCTAACTACCAAAGTTCCTAGTTGGCCTTTTGTGTTTTAACAAAAAAAAAACACCAGATTTTATTGATGTATATTCTGAAATGATTTACCATAAATTTTAAATATCTACAATAAACAGATGAGTTCACTGACAAAACCATTGAAGACTTATAACCTTTCTGCTTTTGACAAAAACAAAACAAAACTATTCCTTAAAAAACTTGTGTTCCAGCCTCACTGAGTGAAGAATTTTCCATGTGTACAAACACCATAAGCCAACCTGATGAGCCCACCACACCATGAGATAGGAGAAAATGCCGATCCACAGGATGGAGCCTATAAATGTGATTGCAAAGTATCTCCTGGACACCTGGAAAACACAAGTTAACATTGTAATTTGTCATGTAAACATCTGGAAATGTCCTTTAAATTTGTCATATCAGCAACAAGATTTCAGGGTTAACAAACAGGATCATTTAACACAAGTAGACAGTTTCCCCATTCCAACCTCTGCGAACAACCTAGTTCCACACTAGTTCCCATAAGAGGAGCTGCTGTGTACTTTGTACTCACCAGGTTACGGACATCAGGCAGCGTGAGCCACAACGGAAACACAATAGGAAGCAGGAGCAGATAAGTCCCCTGCTTGCGCCTAGTTTCAGGCCACTCTAAAGACAACGGCTCATTGTCCTCCTCCTCTTCCTCTTCCTCTTTGTTTCCACCACCATCATCATCTTCAGTCTCGCTGGAGCCACTGCTCTCACCACTGAAACTCTCGTCATCAGCGCTCTCCACTGAGCCCTCTGATTTCTCCCCCGCTGATGCTGCGGCCTGCAGGACAGAAAACACACTCAACTCACTGAGCCATATCACATAAGGTTTCTTTTTAACTAGGAGACGTGCAGTGGGCAGATATGCAGACTGAACATAAACTGTTCGAGGGTGATACAAATAAATATGCACATATTATGGATATATTCCATCTAAAGAATTAAGATCTCTGATGTTATTCTAAAAGAACTGAAGTATATTTGTTCAATGTTCGGTCCGATTGACCTCAAACATGTTTTCTATTGTCCTTTTACTGGGAATTTTGCAACATTTGTTAGCAGGGTAAACCACCAACACATGAATCACATAAATGCTAGTATGAATGTAAAATGTAAAAGAACATATACCTTTTTTTTAAGTATTGAAATAACTAAAAAAGCAGTTTCTTTCTGGGATGGGCCAGATGTTTGGGATGCTATAAAAAATATACAAAGTACACTAAACCTACCTACTCAGAAAAAATATTTCTACATCTCAACTGAAAGAGTGAAGCATTGAGGTTGAAACTTCTGATTTAGATATTTCCATTATAATGTGAAAGCAGAACTAGGTAAAAACCTCCGTACCTCTGCCTCGTCAGGCTCCTGGGATGTCTTCTCATTCCTCTCTCCTGTCTTTCGAGGCTGAGAGGTGGACGGCTCGGCTGCAGCACCCCCTGTAGGACTGGCTCCAGCAGTGGGCTGCTCAGACTTTGGCTTCTCATCAGCATCTGGATAAGAGCAAACAGACTGAAAGAAATGCATCTCTTCCCAAACACACCCACACACATAGCACAGTTACAGTTTAAACAACTTTTAAACTATTTTTTCAAGCCAAGGTGTAACAAAAACTGCAGCTTGTTTGTGCTGTAGACCTATGTATTTGTTGTCCAGAAAAAATATGAAAAAACACATCAAACAGAAACGCTGCTCCACTGCATGACATGTTTCTTTACAAAACGTGTGGTTGACCGATTAAAGGACAAACGAATGAAAAGCTACACACGAAGAGGCAGTGGTGAATATTTTGAACACTCTCCAGACTTAAGTATCAACAAAAACCTGTGTATAGATTTTGAGAAGGCGGTACGTGGCAGATATCTTCGCAATCAGGTAGACTCTAAGAAAATGCTATGAGGAATGTTCTAAAATTACATCCTAAAAGATACAAATGAAGGCAAGTTCTCAAGCTAAGTCACTAAAATTATGTTTGTGAACAGTTTGTTTCCTAACATCCAGTCTTTAACTCTTACCTGCCCATTGCATCCCACTTCATTTTCTAGTCTATGAATGGATGTGTCTTTGTGACATGCGTCTTAGATGTCATAGCTAACAACAATTTGGAGGTTTTTATGTCCATTGGCAAGTTCCATTTGATTATGTAAGTAATAAAGTACCGGATTATGTTGCCATATTCATAATCGTTTGGACCATGAGAGTTTCATACTGATCTGAGTTGTTATAAGTGAACTGAATCAGTAAATAACAGGGACAAAACAATGAAGTTAACCTGAAGGGAGCTGCATATTCAGGCCTTCATCCCTATGATAAACATCTTTCCCATTAGTGTTTGGTATGGTGTGTAAAATACTGCTTTTAATTGCTTTAACTGAAAATGTGTTTTGCTGGGGTGACCAATATAGATTCGGCACAAACATTTGACAAACATCATACATCCTGAAGGATTTCAACTACGTTTCTTCCAATAAATAACCTGGAGAAATTCTCACCCACCCATATTTTAAAATACCCAGGAGATTTTAGCACTGGGCTCACATTTTAAAGCTTTTCTCCTATTTATTTAGCATTTTGAGACAAAATAATGCAACATTTTAATGGTAAATTATGCTGTGTTGGCTGGCATGAAGTGCTAGTGGGAGTAATTGGAGTGTTTGGTGCTCTACATGCTCTACAAAAGGAGAAAAGGGGATTCAAACACACACACGTACACAGTCCCATCTGCATGTTAATCCTTGGGTTGATTGATTCAGGCTCATTGAGGCCTCTCCGGACTCGCTGCAGCCGCACTTTGCTCTGCACATCAGACTCAGAAGTACCTCATTACTCCACAGTGTGACGCACAAGCTCACTGAGAGGCTTCGCTGATTGTGGAGCACAAACTCCATCCCCAAAGCATCTCCGATAGCAAACAGATGACCAGCTTCTCAAGCACAGATTACTGAATATCTTACAGTACAATTGAACAAATCATCCAGTCACAAAATAACTTTTTCACCAGGCCTATTTTTGTTGCCAAATAACGAATTTAGTTTCATTTAAGTGCTCCTATTTACCATTTCTACAATGTCTGCACACTTCCCCAGCTATAGGTTGCGACAAACCTATAGCTATGGCAACTTCATAGCTATGAATAGCTAATATGACAACTTCCAACTACACTGTAGCTTTTTTATAAGCTATTTTTAAATAGTTAACATGATGCAAAAAAAGTGTTAGTTTTGGAAATAACTTTTATCATGCCCATTTCTTTGATCACGAGAGAAATCTGAATTTCTGTGTTTACACATACATCTTACCTTCAGTGTGACCGTGCTGGGACTTGATCTGTAATTTGCCTGTGACTGGGATGTTCAGAGACTTTACTTTGTTCTTTGCTGTAATTAAGAGAAGGAGCTCTCATTCAAATCTCATGACCTGACATACACTTCCTCCACAGGCAGATACGTATGTGCAACATGCCTTTGAGTTTTGACCCCACACCCTGGCCGTTCTGAAAGAGACTAGAACAGAGTAAATAGCCTCCCAAAAGTAAAACCACACCAAGGACAGCTCACACTGAAGTAATCTAAAAACACAAACCAGTGCTAACATTTAACACTATGTTGCTTTAGATTCATGTGATCACTGTTAAATCTACTTTTTCTCTTGGAGATAAATAACAGAGTAACATAACAGCGCAGTGCTGCAAATATACCAGTGTTTGCCCCCTTTAATTTTATATCTCTCTGTTTGGATTTTCACATTGGTAACAGATATATCATGGTCTTTACAAGCTAATACAGTTCAAATATGTGTGAAATCACAAGCATTATTTGTTTTTTCTCTTATTACCAAGTGTTTATGAAAAGAAAGTCTCAGATATCGTATGGTTCTCCAATTTCCCTTTATTTTAGATGAAACTACTTTCACATTTAAGACCTTCACAAAGGATCATTTGAATCCTTCTTCAACACTTATAATAATCAAATGTAATCTTTATACAAGACTGTGGCACAAAGTTGAAGGAACGCTTTGATTATTACCCGAAATCTTCCGAACAGCCAGTGTGTGAAATAAACTTAATGACTTAACAACAGCACAGAAATGACTGGATGCAAACACACAAACAACCACTGTCCACCACAGACAAATAACCGATGTAATATAAATATACAAAATCCATAACCACAGCCATGAGTTCAGAAACATTTTTGCACAGAATCAGCAAAAACTGAGCACAACAACCAAAGTGTCTTACCTTTCTTCTGCACTGACCCCTCCATTCTGACATCACCATTAAAAGATATCTCTGATCGACAAAGACACATGTCAGAATAACCGCAAATTATCAGTATCCTCCAGTTACTGTATGTGAAACAACACATACTGTACATGCACACAGATCTAAACATATGAAATGTTGAAGCTGGAAAGTCAAAAAATTATGCCACTAAATTTTAAAGGTTGTAATTGAATTATTTTGTGGCAGCCAAAGGGAAACAGATTATTCTGGTGTCTCTGAGGTACTAACAGGGTTTGCATGTGAATGCAGCACAGTTTAGCATCAAATGAATGTGACCAAGCACACATGAATACACAATAACAGTATCACCAACAACACACATGAGGAAACAACAAGGTGGTATCTTGTTGCCTCTCTTACCTTGTCTGGCTTTCCGTGGGCCAGGGGTTTTTAGGGCCCCTTTAAGGGCTGCCTCTAGGATAGAAACCAGCAACCATTCAATTATATGCAAGTATTGTTTTTTCCCTGTTTACTCTGTAACTGGACTCTAATGTAACAAGTTTCAGTTTCACTTTTTTAACGTCAAAAATCACTTTAGGTCCTTTCAAACTGATGATATTATTTCAAGTGAATGGGCTGGGTCATCATGGTGAACTGAAGAGCTGTCATGGAGAAACAGCATATCCAGTCACAATCTGGCAACCCAAAAGAAAATGGGCCTGTAAAATGAATTGCTGGTCATTAATAAACCCACTGGATACAACCTACAAAATGTGTTGATAGAGAATTGAAACCAAAAACTGACTGACAAACCTTTACTAAGAATTCCCGGTGCTTGCCACAGATCTAAATCTGTGCAACGGAAAGTAAGCTTTTAACATGCTGACAGTTCAGGACAGAGATGACAAAAATGATATAGGATCCAGCTGCACAGAGCTGCTACAATCACTCCATAGAGATAAAAAGCTTCTTGTTCCAGCACGCTGGCTCTTATCCAGCTTTATTAGCCTACACTGAAAAGCTGATTAAGGCTCAGTGGTGGCTGAGTGCGGTGAGCAAGGGGAACATCGGCCTGGTCAATTCAAGGACGGGCTGAAGGTTGTGCTGCTGACTTAGAGGAAGGGACAAGATGGACAAAGCCACTGGGTCACTGCCAGCTTTTAGCATTTATAAGCAGTATATAAAGTTTGGAAGGAGATGTTTAGTGTTTACTAACAACTAGTCATAAAATAAGAAATAAGTAAGAAATAGGTGTATATTAATACTTAACACTACATTTGTTTGCAAACCAAAAAAAGAAGGTGATTTACTTGCTTTTTCTTGTTATTAGTGTACTTTTTTGTATTATTTAACAGTTTCTCAGCTTCAGAGAAACGCATTTCACAAGGATTTTTTTCCACACACCTATGCCACCATGCTGCAAATTTAACCTTTCTATTGTAGAAATCAGGGCTGATTCGGATTGTTACCTTCCCCGAGCGGGTCCAGGGTGTGGATCATAAGTTGGAAGATGGTGCTCCGCAGCGAGGTGTTGTGGAGGGAGGCTGAGCTGCCGCCTCGCTGCAAGACAGGACGCACCTAGAGGGCAGGACGCACGAATCAAACTGTGGCATTTAACTTTCAGATAACAGTGAAGTGATGTCGAACAAGTGCAGACCTTTGAGGACCAGGAGCGAAATTTTTTTAAAAAGTATCTTGATATAACAACATATGATATACACAACATAATAAACAATTCCCAGAATAAATAAATTGAATTCAATAAGAAGCTACCAGAGATGTTTTAGCAGAGAAAACTAACTAATCACCAACAATAATAGGTTATATTAATAAGTTCATAATATTTAATAATATATATAAAAAACAACAACAAATTCTTCATACCCTGAGTCTTGTTTCTTTTGGATCTGACTGTGGTTTGCTGTGCTGAGGGACACTGGGAGGTGGTTCAGCTTCTTGTTTGGATTTATCTTCAGCTACTGATGCAGGAGGAGCAGCAGCGGGAGCCGCAGGGGGAGGGGGAGGTGGAGGTGGAGGAGCTTCATTCTCCTGGGAAGTCAGAGTTAGCGCGCCTTAGTAAACAGATAACGTGTGTAATTTAGAGCATAAGAATGCCTGGGCCTGGGTTACGCATTCAGCATTAGCATTTTATTGAACACACTTTTTCCTCCAACAGAATCTTTCTCAAAGTCCATAAATCAACAATAAAAAGTTGTTCTGTGTAACAAAACCATAAACTCCATCGCTAATTCCCCAAAGCTGCAAAATTCTTTTCCATCCAGCCATCTTCTCCCTGCTCCAGCACACCCTGCAAAGGTCATCAAGTTCTGCAAAGGTCATCAGTCATCAGTTCCCTGTAAATAAGAATGCTACAAAACTAGACGTGACGCCAGGCTGTTCAATGAGTCTAACTCACAGAAGTTTTACCTATATGTCTGCCATATGTTGACATTAGGTTTTGGGACAAATTTTTACTAAAAAACTAGATACTGTGATTACTGTAACTAACTGCAACAAGTGACTCTGACTGTGACTGTAAGAAGATCTGAGGCTCAGTGAGTCAGTCCTTGAATTACCACTCTGTTACAGGCATCTACATATCTTGGTTATCGGACTGGATATTTTATGGTAAAAAAATAAATAAAATCAAACCACACACATACACATTCACACACACTAACTCAGAGACACTTGCCTACCCCCACACTCTCCTCCTCTGACTACGATGGTTGTGCTGTGTAAGTCAGGTTAACCAAACTCTCATCAAACTGCACCAACCACAATATTAATACCTGTTTGTGAGCAGTTTATTTGGATGGTTAATCAATTATTTAATCAACCTTTCGAACTAAAATGACATAAATTCACTGGTTTCAGCTTGTAATTTGTGATCACTTTTTATCATTAGAAACTTAATATATTTAACTTTAATGGAACATTGGTTACATAGGACATCACCTTGGATTTTTGTAGTACTGAGATGCATTTTGCAGCACAGTTGCATTGAGACTAAATAATTGACTATTTCAAAATGCAAAATGAAATACTTGAAATACTGAAACACAGTCCTGCATGTTAATCACAGCCTCAGATGATTATTAGATGCTCAGATGCTCTCTGTCGACAACAGAAAGGCAGATAATCCACAAAATAAGATTTGTAAAAACGCATTATTCCTCTCCTTAAACTTCTGAAAATCTGAACTAAATGATGTCTACATACAGTGACATTTCCATCACTTCAGTGTAACATGCTGTCTGTGACACCTGGAGTCTTTTCTTCCCAGCATCAAAGGATTTTACACAAATACAGGTGGTCACCCGCTTAGACCCAGAAATTACTATTCTCTGTTTCACTGTATTTCCAGGCTGCAGTCCCAACTGTGAGGACATGAAAGGACAGAAATTATACTGTGTGCAGATGGAACGTTAGTCAGGTAACCACTGCTTTTGTCTGGTTACAGTGCTCATTTTAAAAATTAACACCAGTTACAGATAATTCAATCCTTCCGGTAATTTTTAAGGAATCGTTATGTGTTTTATGTCTCTTTCTGTTTCAAATGTCAATCAATCCCATGAAAAGACAAAACCTGCAATACATTGCATCTCCAAACACTTCACCGTTTTATTCTAGGGTTCTGTGACCTACTGAGGACAATGCATCACAAATACATTGTTTCAGTGATTAAAAAGTGCTAATAAACTTAATTGCAATTAGAAAAGTAATGCATTTGTTGGGGAAATTTTTTTGTGGTGGATTAATCCATATGTAGTATTTGGGGCATCAGTATATGAGTATAATTTAGTGTGGAACGTGTCAGCCAGTGCAGTATACTGCAGTTATTTCCATATTGTAATATATTATCTAGAGTTATAAATGAACAAAACGTTTTCTAAAGGTTTACAAAGACCTATTTAGTTGCTTGCTTTGTCTGACCCAAGCCAAAGATAATAATACAAATACTGTGTTAATTTAAAAAATGACTCACTTAAGGTATTATTAAAAATGTTTGGGCTACATTTCCTGTTGCTCAGATGATGATTTAATCTCTTTTTCTTACCATCTGACATCAAAGTCTCTTCAGGTCGAGGCAACAGACAAAACTCTGACTAGAAAATATTAAATCCAAAAATGCTGTTTTAACTCCCGGTCCCTCCGTCAAAGTGTCCTTGGGCAAGACACTGAAACCCAAGTTGCTCCCGGTGGGTCAGGTGAGCACCTGACACACTGAAATTGTTAGTATGCGTGAATGGATGAATGAGAAGCAAAACATTGTAGAGCGCTTTGGAGAAAAGCACTAAATAATAGGACCATTTACCATAAATAGAACCAACACATAAGCTACCTTTTCCGCAGATTTACCTGAATGAGACACTTACTGACCTTCTCTTGCTCCTCTGCAGTCCACACTTTGACAATGCTCATGTGCTTGTTAAGCTGGGTCTTGACCGCCCTCTCAATCTGACTGTTGAACTTCATGAAGCTCACATAGCTGATGTAGCCCAGCACCAGCAAGATGCTCTCCCACCACAGGATCGTACTGTCCAGGAAGAAGATGATGAGCATGATGAGGTCCAGGATGTAGAAGGTCACGTCTCGGAAGAGAGGCCACCAGGTCAGGTGTAGCATCTCTCGGGAGAAGACGGCACACATGCCAATCACAAACAGTATGTTGAAGACAGCTGAGCCCACGATGGTGCCGATGCCCACATTGCTGTGGGAGATGAAGACACCAATCAGGGAGGTAAAGAGTTCAGGGGCAGAGCCTCCTGCTGCCATGAAGGTGGCCCCAGCTACGTCATCAGAGATCTCCAGCTTGTTGGTGATGACTTCTAGGGCAGGAACGAAGAACTCGTCACAGACGATGGCCAAGGCGACAAACATGTAGATCATGCCTATGACATGCAGGACCACCCAGCCTTGTTGTCGCTGCTCCACAGAGAAGATGTCCTGAGGGTACTCACCCTTCCTATGAGGGTGCTGGAGCGGGGGATCTAGGGGAGCTGTGGTGTTTGGTGGCGGTGGAGTCGGACGTAATTTGGGAGGCTGAGGATCTACATAGATACACTGTTCGATATCTGTCCTGTTGACGACGATTACCAGAGGAGGTGTTGTGCTCTTAGGTGAGCTATCTTTCCCCTGTGTCTCATTGGATGCCTTCACCTCTCGAATGCTGACCTCTATGACATCATCATCAACCCCATCTCCTTTAAGACCGTTATCTGTATGTGCTGAGGCTCGCGGCTGTGCCAGTCTGGCCTTCAAAGTCAGAGTGAAGATGAAACATAGCAGCACACCTGAAATGAAGAAGAAGACGCGACTGCGCCTGAGTCTCCTCCTCGGAGATGAGTGCGCGTTCATTGCCCTCGTGGTCTCGACTCCAAGCAGGAAACTATGTCAGATGCATTGTTACTTGGCGAGAGGATGCCACAGACAGCGAAGAGACACCTGCATGTGCAAAAAGCGTGTTGCATCTTTTACAGTGGGCAGCTTCAACCTGTGGAGGGATTGAAAATAGAAAATACAGCTGTAAGAAACATCATCACCACCATTACTGTTGGCATTGTTGCAGATCTGCTGTTGGGGGCGTGATGATGGCAGATCCAGACAGCCACCTGTTACTATGGCTACATAATCACACAGGGTTTAGTCCATAAAACAGGAGTCAGTTGAAGACGTGTTAAAAATTTCAAAACGATTAAAAAAGGCGGTTCTATATCAAAATAACCCGATTAATTCAAAATTTGACTCAGATGATTACTTAGCTTTGCAGCATTTGGCGCGCACGGAAAAACGTAAAAGAATGCGGGCGTGCCCAGCGATCATTGGTGAGACGATAATTAACACAACCCAGTGCACAGAAGAAAAAAAAGAAAGAAAAATAAGCATAGTATCTGTGATTGATAGCGTGTTGAGGTTTAACTAAAGAGTAACAGAGGCCAGAGCAGATTATCAAGCAGTGTCGAGGCAAACCTTTTTTTTTTTTTTTTTACACTAATACTTCTTCAACATGCACAAAAACAACAACAAGGAAACGATTAAATCCAGAAAGGAGCTGTGTGAGGTGGATGGCGCTGCTGGTCTTACCTGTACCGCCGGGCTTCTCGGTTCCTCGCCGCTGCGGACCGTCCCTCCAGCTGTGCGTAACGGGCGCAGAGATGCTGACTCCGGACTTTGGGGAGCTACAAGGGCGCACCGCATGTCAGGGCTTGAACAAGGCTCAGCATAATAATGCTGCTAAGACGATTAGGGGCCAAACACCTCTCACCTTCCCTTCACACATAACGCAGTATCAGTACAGGAACATTCAGTCAAGGCGTTGCGCTGCTCGCAGCTGCCTGTTTGAGGTAAAAACTCGGAGCCGGTTCAGAGTGTGGTGCCTGTTGCATCCAAAACCATTATGTTCAAGGCTCTCAAGATGAGTTGGTCCTCACCCTTTTGGGCGTGGTCGTGTGAAACCTTATTTTAAGGAGGGTAAAGAATTGATTGTTACCCCCAGTAAACAGCAAAACAATACACAGAGATTCACGTAAAGGAAGAGCGCTTTTGGGTTTAGCAGGACAATATTTTCTCCGCTTATTTCAACAATAAAAGGAAAATGTCACATATGGTACATATTGGCATGTATTCTGATAGAATGTCAATGTCAGACAGGACATTTATTGCGACAGTTTTGTCACTTGACTAAGGTTTAGTCGAGGCAGAGTTGAGTTCCAGGAAAATATGGCTCTGTCAAAAAAACTATGAGCAAATATATAATTCTAATAAAATGTGATTAAATACGTTTTCATTATGAAAAATTAAGCAACTAAAAAAATATTTTATCACAGGAAACTACTACTTAAAAAGCAAAACAAAATAAGTTTAAACTCCACCACTCGGTTCACTAACGAAGCGTTTTCACTTCGAGGTATTTTGATGAATTAGATCAAGTTGTCTGGGGACTGGCTGGGGATCACACTTGGGACACCAAACAGGCCGAATGAGCTTGGTAAAGGTCTAAAAAAAGAATTTAGTGATGAGCATTAAAAGCCTAATTTGACAATACAATACAATTTGAATTATACATTTTTATTAACCTTTTTTCTCTGGACATATGTGCATTGTCATAACTAACATAAACGGCAGTTGCCCTTTTTCAGAACTCTCCAGCGACAGCAGTCCTCCATCACTCAAAAGCACCTTGAAGAGAGTCTATCAGAATGGTCATTTTGATGGACAAAGTTTAAAAATTTGTTTGAAGACAGACACTTTAGTAAAGCTGTCCTGCAAAACCCGTTATTCAGAATACTATTTTACATCTCAGGGTAGATCATTCCTTAATGAAAATTAAAGAAAAAACACTGCTGGGACCCAAAGCTCACAGCACTTTCAAGTTTTAAACTATTTCTAATAATAAGAACAGCAGCAATGTATGGACATCATAGTGTTTACTTTGTTTTGGATACTATTTAAAACATTTTTGGAAATTAGTATCTATTAAAAAAACAACATACCTCCAAATTAGGAACTCATGTTTATTTACTGCTTTGTAAGGAAACCATAACTGACACTTTTATTAAAATGTAGCATTGTTGCATAAAAACATTCAAAAATGCATTAAATGGACATGTTTGTGAGACAGTAGCAAACTGCAAATCGATTAAAATAAAATAACTAACACAAATAAATATAACTTAGATTTTAAATGAAAAATTGTTTCTATAAACACAAAATTGATAAACCAAGAGTATTTTAGACCACACCTGCAAAGAAAAATCCATTTAACACATTAATCACTCAAACCCTACGACATGATGTGGTATAAAACTGATGATAACATAATGTCAAATATTCATAACAAAGGAAGCATTTTTGATAAGGATCCCCAAAATGCGTTTTATCACAGAACTATCTTGGTCACAAGACTTGGTTGTCTTGGTTCTTTGATAGAACAGATATGTGCTAAGATACTGTATGTTATTAACAACAGCATCACTCATGATCTGACCACATGCAAGTGTGACAGCAATGTAAATGTAGGAACAGATGAGTTTTAGGTTTAAGTTTAAGCACAAACAATTGCAGATAACCAATAAACCTTCTGTATACACCTATAAATGAATGTTTAAGCTATTTCCCCAAACAGCATTTTGTATAAGTTGCAAGCAGAAACACTTTTTAAAAATTCATTATGCGTTTAAGTATATTCCATCATTTTGAGTTTTTATAGATTTATGCTAAAGCATTTTTTAACAAATACTGTGTTTTCAGACATTCAGTCATATGAATTTGCTTCTTGTGTTTAAAATCCCACAGAAAATGTTAAATTCTCATATGCAACAGCATCTTATAACACACCACAAAAAGGCAAAATGAAAACTGTATCTATTTTAAATAATAAATAATAACATCAAGTTAATAAATGACTGTGATGTATTAAAGCACTGTTAAAACATGTTTTTAAGAGCTCTTCTGTGGGTAACAATGTTATGGTTCAACCAACCGACCTAATTTTATAATAGATTATGTGACACTTTAAATAAAGCAACAATGAAATAACATGTACAAAGGTCCTTAAAGGGAGCCTTCACTGATAGTGAACCTGCTTCTTTTGGTTTGTACATGTAAATGAATGCCATTAAAGTTCTATCTGACTTACCTACATCTCTATAATTTTACTCCAGATGACATCACGGAGGAATCTTTAGTTCAAATTATGGTTTCTTGTTGCTCACACTATGGAGTTTGTAAACATGGTCAACCTGCTTTTCCAGAGGTCCCCAAGTTGACATCATCTGAACTAATGATGAAAAATCCAGAATTTTCAGCTAGAAGCAGAGAAATATTTTACAACCCCAATGTATGAGCCAACCAGTGTTTCCTCTATTTTTTGTTCACGTGGTATACTGTAAGGTTAGTTAGATTAATAAGCGTATGTCTAAGCGTACTGATGATGTCATCAATGACATCACATGGCTGCCTTTGAAGAGTTTGCCTTTGAATTTTCAAACCACTTGACAAGAAAATTATGTTTGTTAAACTGCTGTTGGAGCTAGAAGGTGTACCTAAGGGACAGACAGGGACTACGAGGTAGTAGTAATGAGCAACAAGGTAGCAGTGGAAAGATGAGTGCGTAGCTGTGGAGGTACACGGTTTCTTCTTGGAATTAATTTGAGAAACTTGTTCTGTGAAAACACTTTTTTTTATTCGCTCAATTGGAACATGTGACGCAATAAATGTTTACTGTTTGACATACAAAGATCTGGAGTAGATAATCTTTGGACCACTGGATACGAGTAAGCCTGCCTCTACACCCAATTCAAAAAAGGTTGGGACAATGGGTACAGAGTGAACTGTTTTGCAAATCTCATCAACCCATATTTTATTCACAATAGTACATAAACAACATATCAGATGTTAAAACTGAGACGTTTTACCATTTCATGGGAAATATTAGCTCATTTTGAATTTGATGGCAGCAACCCATCTCAAAAAGTTGGACCAGGGGAGACAAAAGGCTGGAACTAGGCCTGGACAAGGCCAAAGGTCAAAACTGGATGCATGTGATCTTGGGGCCCTCAGGCAGCACTGCTTTAAAAACAGGCCTGATATTCTACTGGACATCACTGCATAGGCTCAGGAACACTTCCAGAAATCACTGTCTATCACAGCTCGCTGTGAAAAATCGAAATCTGAAATTCATTTTGGAAACCATGGACGTCGTGTCCTGTGGACTTAAGAGGAGGGCCCATCCAGCTGTTATCAGGTGTATATAGTATAGGGGTGCACGGTGCCTATTGCATGGGCAGCTTAAACATCTGGAAAGGGACCATCAATGCTGAAAAGTACATAGAGGTTTTAGAGCAACATTTGGGAAGACCTTGCATATTTCAGCAAGACGATGCTAAACGACATGCTGCATCCATCACAACAGCATGGCTTCACAGGAGTCCAGACCTTTCAACAATAGAAAACATTAGACACATCATATAACAAAAATCCAGCAACAAAGGCCCAGGACTGTTGAGCAGCTAGAATCCTGCATCACACAAGAATGAGACAACATTCCTCACCTAAAACTCCAGCAACTGGTCTCCTCACTTACCAGATGTTTATGGACAGTTGTTAAAAGATGAGGGGATGCTTAACAATGGTAAACATCATCCTGTTCCAAGTTTTTTGATATGTGTTTCTGCCAACAAATTCAAAATGAGCTAAGATTTTCTATGAAACAGTAAAATGTATCAGTTGCAACATCTGATATGTTGTTTGTTCTATTGTAAATAAAATGTGGGTTGATGAGATTTGCAAGTCATTGCATTCTGTTTTTATTTACATTTTATACATCGTCCCAACTTTTTTTGAATTGCTGTTGTAATATAGGGAAGCAAGAGGTAAGTTTAAATGCATTCATGTACATTTAAACCCTAAACTAAAGGCATAGAAAGCAAGTTGAAAATTGGTGAAGTCGCCCTTTAAGTGCTTAGACAACATGTCATAATGCAAAGATCCAAACTGGACAGCAGGTTGTTGAAAATATTTGTTTCAATATTCATTTTGAAACTTATAAACTCTGAAAAACACTTTTTCGTGTATGCCCTAAGAGAAAGTGAAATAAAAAACAAAACAAAGACAACACAAGCAAAACCTGAGACAGGCATTGTGTGTGATGTCAGCAATGACTCATCAAAGGGGTTACACTGAGTTTACAGGAATCATTTGGACATTGGTATCTAGTATTTCAACATCAGGTCAGTGTGTGTAGAGGACGATTAGAATTGGCAAAAAAAAAAGAAAACACCTGCTTTACGGCAGTTCAGGGTGTAAAATGCGATGATTAGTTAGTGGACTTTCCTTTTCCTTGAACGGTACCGTCTCTTTCTCTGAGTGTACAGGTGGCGGAAATTGATGAAAAGTCCTGTAGATGAGAGGGAACCTTTGTCAGTATTCAGGTATGTCACCGGATTTTTGGACTTCGGGTTAAACAAAACAAGATACTTTAAGACGTGTCACATTCAGCTTAGCAAAATCATAGTTTAATCAAAGCAAGAAAATATAATGAACAAATTAACTAATTATGAAATAAATGTTTGAGGTAAAGTAGTGTCCTGTGTTCTGAGTAGTCCAAATTTAAAATGCTTTTCAGAAACCTTCTGACTTGTTATAATTTCAGTTAAAAAGTCAGCATCTGACGTAGAGTGTGTGTGGGCAATAATGCACACAGCGTGGATGTTTTACACAGCTGTGAGGGCACCAATACTGCTGAATGTGCAGGTGCTGCCATCTAGTAAAGCTGTGCTTCTATCAGCATCACAATGCCAAACCACGTTCTGCAGGTATTATAACATAACTCCATAGTACAAGTGTTTTTTTTGTCCTTTTGGCTTATCCTGTGAGTTCAGGGTCACCACATGTCCACATGTTTATTTGGCAGTTTTTACGCCCGATGCCCTTCCTGTGCAACCCTCCCCAATTTCTACCGGGCTTGGGATGGGCACTACGCAGCTGGGGACACTCCAACATGTGGTCGGGAAGAGCGGGGCGCGAACCTTTGACCCTATGGTCGGTAGGCGGCCACTCTACCAACTGAACCACTGCCACCCCAACTCTGTAGTACAAAAGTATGGGTGGTAAATTAGCCCGCCTGCAGCCCTGCCACCTATTTAACACATTTTAAGCATTATAAAGTCAAACATATGGCAAAAAGCAGCTAAAAATCTTGAAAAGTCCAGTTGGACATGATTCAACCTTCGGAGTCTCTCTCAAAACTAAAGGGACTGGTCTCCACAGTTCCTAAATGCTTACAGAGTCATGTTAAAAGAAGAGGTTGCAGCTGTATATGTTTGAGTAGAAATGGAGAGCCAGTCAGATTAGACAGTGGTGTGTCAGTGGATTGTCTCACCCAGGAACATAAGGACTAGGTAGAGCTGCAGAATGTAGGAGAAGCTCAAAGTGTATCCTGCTGGGAGGGGGAAGCTAAACAGTTGGGTCTCATCAAAGATGGGAAGAGACTGGATCACTGCCACCGCTGGGAACACATGAAGAAGAACACACTTTTAGAAACAACTACATAACATTGACTTCCACCACTATTTTAATCAGTGAATACAGTATAACCAACTTGTCACTAACCTTCAGCTATAACACCCAGAGGGTACAGAGGGATCCAGAGGTTGTATCTCAGCCATGTCAACAGCTTCCACTCTGTGCCGATGCAGGCCAGCATGTAGAATGGGTACCTGGTGTAGTAGAACAAAAGCCTGATGTTATAGAAGGCAACAACCAAAGATCAATACAGAGGGGAGGGGGGGGGCTCAGCTGACCTGAAGATCTCAATGGTGCTCCACAGGTAGAAGACAAAGAAGACAACGGGCTTGTTCTGCATTTGCTCCAGGCTGCCAAAAATGACAAAAAGAATGCTGTTCCTCCCTGCCACCTGCAACATCACAGCACATTACAAAAGGAGATAAAAGGGACACCGAGATTAACCTCACAGTTCACTACCTTAGTGGAGTGAGATTTCTATTGTGCCATTTAAAAGTGTTCTATTAATAGCACTAATCAAAACGTGCAGTGTTTTCAATGTGCAAAACATTTCCCTTCACCAGATAGAATATTTCCTTCCCAATGTACATACCTTGGAGTCTGGACCAAATATGCAGTCATGTACAAAACGTAAAACTGTACTAAAGGTGCGTTGGCCTACACACATCATGTTCCACCAGAGGTGACAGGCACTGCATCTTAAATGTTACTATGCGTCAGCAACATTATGGTGGCCACAAATGTCTTCAAAGAGTACTTAAGCAATTTAGTATTACACTCCTATGAGGTTGCTGAACTTGCAATGGATACGTCCAAAATTTAGCTTAAATGTATTTTATTAATTATTATGTTATCTCGTCTTTTTAATAGCCTCATGTTCTCCTTCATTCTCCTTATCTGGTGTCTATGATGCAACTTGACCACGAAGCACTTAAAATTTTGACACAGGTACCGGTAACGATACCTTGAATTCAATACTGGTTCCTGATAATTTTTTAAAATGTTAATTTATAAGTTCTGTAAACCACAAAAAATATTTTTTAATGCAAAATGATTGGTCTGCACCTATATAGCGCATTTTTACCTTAATGGTACCCAAAACACCATGAATAGTAATTCCTACAAATTCTAAATAGAATAATAAGTAAAATCAGTGCAGTGCCCCAGTAAAAACTTTGAGAAGCATGTACACCAACATTTGTTTTCAAGGTTAAACAGATTAGAATTACAAAAGATTACAACTAACCGTCACATCTGTATCACCTGTATCATAGCAGGAAAAAATCCAGTCTTAACCAGACCCAGCAAGGGATTAATGACCTCTAGCAAGGCCATCATCTGACAGAAATACATCATATCAGCTGCGGTGTGGAAGGTATCATAGAATGAATCTGTGGAGGAGAAGAGACAGATGATAGAGGAAAAAAAACAATTAGACAGAACATTGCATCAGCCACTATCCATAATCCTCATCATTTGCAAAACAAATTCCTGCTGTGTAGTTGTGTTCCTGTTTCTATTCAAATGAGCATCTGTGAATAGCTCCTCACAAACAAAAACGTGCCCCTCTCTTGCTGTGTTTTCTGTTTGATTTTACTACACAGTTGTGCTAATTGTGTTTGTCTCTTGTTTTACCCTAACCCAAACCCAAGCTGTCCAGTAATTAATTATTTGTACATATGATTCAAAAGCTATCAGGAACAATTGTTATATTTTCTGTTTTTATCCTTATTAGCACATCCAGTCTGCCAGTTCTGCCAGTCTTTGTTTTCACTTTTACCTGGAATTGTGTTATGTACTGAACTCAAAACAGGGTTATTAAAAATAAAATGATGTATTTCCTGACTTAACAGGGTTTCATGTCCCTGCAAGCAGACATTGATTTCTCTCTTGTTATAGGCCGGGAACACACACGCACACACAAAAATCCCTGTCAGAGTCACTCAGTTCAAATGGAGAGTATGATAATCAACATATTTTATTTTTACAAACCTTGACCAAGAATGAAGAGTCGAACAGTCATGTTGACAAAGATCCATGAAAATCCCAGGAATTGCACCAGGTTGTACATAAACAAGTAGCCTTTCTTCAGACCAAGGTAGGCTGAGGACATATAAGAAAATGACTTGTTACACAGCTGCAAAGCTCCTCCAAAAAGAGGGAAAAAATTTGATGATTGTTTTTGACTCACGGTCTTTACGAACTCTTGACTCCACACTTATTTTCTTTATCTTCTCCTGCTGAAAAAAATTAATTCAATCAAATCCCATTTTGCAAAGACAATGTTTCTTGTGAACCTTACAGCAGTTCACTGACCATTTTATATAGTGCTTTACATAGAAAGTGTAAAAAACATTCCCTCAATCTTAAATATGTAAATACATTTTCCTATTTCAAGTTCCTACCCTAGCCTGAAGCTCCATCTCAGCGTCCGACTCGTCTAGCCAGCGATCAAAGTCAGGAGCCAGAAACCGAGGCTTCTTCTCTTGCAGCGTCAGCCGATCCCACCAGCGCTCCTCCTGCTTCTTAATCTTGATGTCCACCTGACGCTGAGTGGATTTATGGTTAATCTGGAGTCCGCAGGATGGACACAGACACAACTGTTTTTAGTGTATATGAAAAATGTAGTAATATGTGTAGTAACTAATGTCATCAATTTATTAGTAACAGATTAATGATAGATTGATACATCAGGTTTAACCAATTCCAGGAACTCCAAACTGAACTCGTATTCATTTTCTCCTTTAGCTCCATGGCCCAGTGCTGTGAAACAATATTAAGATTATATTTAACATCATCATGCAGAAGCTGGTATCACAACAGACCTTAACAACAATGTTAGTTAGCTGAATATCTAAAAATACAGACTTAAATACCAACCCCTGAACTGAAGTATGTTGTTGTTTTGCAGGTTGATGTCGAGATTCTGAAAGACAAAGATTCAAATTGTGTGTTCAATTCTCAGTAGATTTCAGCTTTGTGCATTGGTTCCTATTGAAGTTGTAAATTGTTAATATGGGAAAAAAAATTCTCTTCTAAAAATTTCACTTATTGGGGCTGTTGTCCCAGGCTATTGAAATAGGACTAAACTAAAGTTGTTGGGGATCATTTTGAGCTACAGTTTCAGTTCTGATTACTACCAGCAGCAGGTTGCTGAGTATGTCATGGGATCAAATAAAACCATAGTAATGAAGAACATGTGAACCAGCCTAATGTGGTGACCCACTGATGTGTTTATAGTATCTGGACAACAACAGAATTCTATGGCACAAATTAATAAGATACTGTGTATCAGGCTTTGGCAACAGGGACAATACTCGTTAGTTGGAGCAGTTAATTTTGGTTATTCTGGCACAGCGCAAGAAATTACCAAGCTTATCTTTTCATACAATTATCCAGTTTATTAGATGCACTGATATAAAAGTAATACAGTCCAATATAACAGTCCTGCAATGAATCCTCCGTTCATGAGAGTGATATTGCACCTAATAACACTAATTTTAGATGCTGTAATGTGGTGCTAATGATCTGTATTGCTTTGTACTGAGTGGAGTTTCCTATATTTAGTTTGATGTAATTCACATATATGTGACGAACATGTTTCAGGACACGCATTCTTCTCTTGACCTGCTTCAGCTCTGTCATTAAGCCATTCTGTTGCAAAGCAAAACAAGACCCAGAACTACCATTAAAAGCCATGCATATTTTATTAGACGTTTGCCAAACATGCATGCTGAGGACAGGGCGGTCTGAACGTGAAAATTTTGAGGACAAGAGAAGAACCTGTTATTAATACAAACACGGAACTAGAACAATGGAATTCAAGGAGTGAGAGTCTGTGTGATAAGGTGATCACAAAACCAACCACAACTCAAACAATTTTTCGCAGAATGGATTGACGGATTCAATGACTGATCTATGTGCAAAATTAAGTTATCTAAAGTGCTCATCTAAAATTAGAAATTTGAATGTGAAACTGCTGTGTGACTTCCCTCTGTGTAGAAACAATTATTTAAAAACTGCAAATGTATTGACGAACTAAGGTGTGAATAACTTTTAGCAGCTACATCAGCACTTAGCTTGTTTCTGATGAAAGTTGTTTCCTGTTACCAATAGCCATTTAAATAAAGTGTAAATGCATTTACACGTTATTTAATCAGTAAACGACAGGTCAGTAAATGTTAAAGCCTGAAAGCAGCCAGCCGGAAGCTGTAAACGGACCTACCTTGGCGTCGCTCAGCTCTACACGGAGGTAAATCTCTCCGTGACGCTGAGCCCAGTAAACATGAGGAGTCAGGATTTGCATTGTCCGCCTTTTTTTTCTGACATCTACATGCCAAAATGATTGGAAATATAGCTCAAACTGATGGACGAAGTGTTCATCTGACACTCAGCCTACCACACACCACATCTGAGCAGAGGATGGAGCGCACTTCCTGGAGGAGGACGATCTCGGACTTCAAAATAAGAAAGCTAAAGCTTCAAAATAAAGTTTTTTCTATGGATCCATGTCAATTTAAGGAGGAATCTTAATTTACTTTTTGTTTATTGCCTCAGTTAAGTAACTGTCATCACTCAGGTTTTTACTTTATTGCAACCACCAATTTTAGCCATTAGCCACTTTCATCCAAAGCAATTTCAGTGTCTGCCTAAGAGCACATTCAGAGTAGACCAGAGGAGCCAGGGATCGAACCTTCCGCCCCTGACCCCTCAGTTGGTCGACGACCCGTTCCCGTACAGAGAAGGAGAACTGATGCAACTAAAGCTGACCATATGAATTATTTTTCTGGTTATGTGTTCTTATAATGTTACATAACAAATATAAACACTTCATGGCATTTTTTGAAAGCATTCTCATTACTTTTATCCCTTTAACCTTTAGCACAGAGGGTCTATATATCTATGAAGATCTGTTTGTATCATGTCTTTGTGATGATATCCTACTGTTTTATAATGACTGCATTTTATTACTTTACTTTTGTCCTATAACTATTAAAATGAGTGACCCAACAAGTAGAGCACGCGAAAGTTTTAAAATGCTACCTTATTAGACACACTTGAACGCATCACTGTAAAACACTTTTCACATGGATTTCCTTTGACAGGAACTTCTGTGCGATCAGCTCTTTGTAACGACTTGAAACTAGATCCAGGTCCAGTTGCTGAACACTGCTGAAAACAAACATGTCAGATGTTCTGTAGTGCATAATGTTTTCGTGTAACTAGTTCATTCCTTCTTCGTAACTCCTCCTTCCCGCGTCTCTGTTCCAAAGTACAACCAAAGTTGACCGAGTCTATGGGAGAGTTCACCAGGTTAAAAGCGGGTTTTATCAACAGACCGACCTCCTCTGTCCCTGCAGTGGGATTTAACGTTGCAGTTTAGGTGTTTCTTCTTTGAGCTTCGCAATGAGACCAGAAGGTAAAACAACCACGGATGCAGTCTCCTCTCAGGCTAATGTTACAGACCAACAAAAGAGGACCAAAATCATTTACATCGTTTACCTCATCGCTGCTTTGGATATAACATGGATGTTTTTACAGTTTTCTGTCACCCCTGTAAGTATAATATGTTATGTAAAAGGACGAAGCCCGGATTTCCGTGCCTGCCGTGAATGTAAACATTTGCGGAAGCGCGTCAATTTAATTTACACTGCGCCTGATCTCGTTGTTGTCATCAGTGATAAGGACATGTGATTTGTTAGAAATATACTGCTCATGTATTACACTGTGCGGAAATTTAACTGTAAGCATTGGTGATATCATATTGACTGTGGTGTAACTAAGAAATAACATTACAAGAAACAGTAATGTATTTAAACCATACATGAATATAATGGCGGAGACCTTTACTGAAGTATATTCATTTGATGACATTTCAAGGCTTTTTCGACTTTGTACTCCACTGCATTAATTCATTTACTACTTTTATTTACATTACAAATTACGATATTTGCACAAAAAACGTATGGAGCTCTTATGAAATATCTTTTCCTCAAAATGAACACAGCTTGATAATATTATTACAGCTTATTACAGCTGGATAATATATTAGTTCCATTCTGATAATCATGTATACTTTTTAGATGTAAAAAGCCAAAAATTAAGTGAGGATTTGCTCCTTTTCCTTTGGATAATTTAAATATTTTAAAATAAGGTTAAAAACATTGGTTAGACAGAAGAAGGACTGTTGTGGTTTTATCTCCAATCGTGTTTGTGATTTTTCTATTTTTTTCAAACAATCCGTTTATTAACTGCCCTACTCAAATATGACCAAAAGTCCTACTCATCAAAGCCAAGCTAAGACTAATGCCTCTCTCATATTATGTAGCAGCTATTTTAGCCAAAGGAGAACAAGTGAAGGAAAATGTAAGCATCATTACATGTTAAATTTGATAATGTATATTACAATTTATGTATTTTCAATGTTTTTCAAAAGTATTTAGCGAAGAAACTTGGCTTCGACACCTTGTGGTTTGGTTATCTGCAAACCACGGTGGGTGTCATCCAGCTCCTTGGGGGTCCAATGTTTGGAAGGTAACTACAAAGCGATGTTGCGCTTTGACTTGGTTATATGTAAATTACCAACCTGCATGCCACTCATTCCATTTATGTTTCACAAGCTAATGGGTAACTACACTGTTTTTGTTTCTGGGTTTTCTTTTGTTGACAGGTTTGCAGATCTCTTCGGGGCACGAGTAGCGTTATCTCTAGCATGTTCTTCAACGGTCGTTTTCTTTTTGCTGCTGGCCATAGCAGACCATCCTGCCATGCTGTTCATCCAAAAACTCCCCACTATTTTCATGCATGTAATACCTGGTGAGCACTGTCACTCAAATTTAAAATGTGCTTGAAAATGAATAGAAAAATAGATGAGGTTTCAGTTGCTTTTGATTCTTCCTACCTCTCCTGTCTGCAGCATCTCAGATGGTGGTTGCAGACCTTTCAGCACCTGAAAAACGGGCAGATGCTTTATCCAAACTAGGTTTGTGTTTTGGCATTGGCATGATAGCTGGCTCCACATTGGGGGGCCATCTGAACACACGCTATGGGTGAGTGTCACTGTATGTGTGCCGTTGAGTTGGGTGGTGTACTGCAGGGTGAAGAAGTGAATGGGTTTTATTAGGACCAGCATTAAGCTTCCACTGGTATATCCACTAAGCAATAATTTATTGTTTTTCAAAAGTTGTATTAACAGTACACTAAATGACTGTGTGAAGTGAAATGGGTTATTAATAGAGTTGTCACCAGCCTCTGCAGTTCCACTCAGCTTTAGAAAGCATTATAAAAACTTCCAGCTTCTTGTTTTTGTTTCATAGCCACAACTTCACTGTGTTTTATTCAGTCTCTTTAGCATTTCTACTCACAGCAGCAAATACAAGACAAAGTTAGTATTTAACACAAAACATTAAGTTTCAGGTCAAGTTAATGTGTTTCATGTTAACTTTTTCGGTGCGTAAATAGGCAACTGTTGGCCAATGCGTTCGTAACACCAATGCATAAAGTGATACCATATCTGTGTCAAGTGTACAGCTTGTTCCTTTGTCCCCAAGTGGACAGAGCAAATCAGTTCTTAGTGTTTAAGCAAAATTAATGAAAATGATGTTGATGAGTATTTAAGTTTGTATTTAAGTGTTTGTATTTAAGTTTAAGTGTTATGTTTAAGTGCTTTGTATGTTTTTGTAAGCTTTTACATTTTCATTTTAAAAAAATCGAAAATATTTGGCCAACTAAAGCAGCTTTCTCTTTGTGTTTCTCAGTGAGACATTTACTGCATGTTGTGGCGCTGCAGGGAGTGCCTTCAGTTTACTGTTGGTTTTAAAGTTTATCCCGAAAACTACTAAAACCCAGTCTTCAAGGACTAACACAGACAGTAAGACACATTTCCATCTGCTATCTGCCTAATGTTCTCAGCTGATTTGTTTAAGGTGCTCATATATTCAGGACAGGTGTTAGGATGTTGGGGTGATTTTGATTCAACAGGTTTCTCTTTTATTGTCTCACAAAAATTACATAAAGTCAATATGCATATACAGTACGTTTCTCTCCTGATTATAACGGGAACACAGTTTACACACAGTGCAGTGTATGTGCACAAGAACCAAATGCTGACCAGTACACTTACAAATTTGGCAGTGTTAACGTTACTGCATCACAAACTTGGTCATAATATGATTATTTTTCGGTCTGAAAACACCTCTACATTTCACAATCACATTAGAAAATATAGGCAAGAGGTATCTCTTCACAAGTCTGAGTCTATAGAGAAAAATCTGCTCACACAGACTGAGGAGCTGATGATATATAGAAAAGGTGCGAGGACCTGAAGCAAAGCCTGATGCAGCTGGCAATGCAATTGTGAGCCATGTCACCTGTCACCTGTGTGTTCAACACTGCAGACCAGAGACAGATTAAATTAGTCCCATCTCCCACAAACATCCAGTGAGGTTCAGCTGCAGTCTGGATTAAGGCATGTGAGGACAAAAATTTAATTCTTCATCTTGCTAAGGATGCTAAGGACTTCGGGCAGTTTATTTTTGTCTTTTTGCAGAATGTAGTTTTGTTCTTTGTAATGTCTTTTGAGACATTTAAGAAAAATATTGCTATAAAAAAGTCACTTGGCACTGAGTTTATGCTTTGTGTTCATTCATTAGTGTTAATTTAATTCACACATTATTCACCTTCCATATTTAGTTAAAAACAGCAATAATTTGTATCATTAATTAGACTTTTTAGGTCAATTAATTCTTTCGTGTTTAGATTTGGCTACATGTGTGTCTTAGACCTTTGTACACATTTATACCCTTATACTATACTATTCAGTCTATAGCTACATGTTGAGACGTGTCCATCACTGTGACTGTACCAGATAAACTAGTTCCATAGTTACCTGAAGGCTATGTGCAGGTGGAATTAACTGTAGCTCAGTCCAAAGGTGATAAAACATTTCTACTTGCACCTCAAAAGCTCACTATTTCAGTTTTTTGTCAATTTAAAAACTGAAGAAAGAATTGTGTGCTTCACTTCTTTGGCTCTACATTAAACATGGGCGAGCTGATCTTCACACCAAACTCACTGAAAATTAAGCCTGAAGTCTGGCTTTCTGGTTAGATGTGATGGTTTTTTATTTTCAATTAGGCATTCACCACTTTTCACCACTGTCTTGTTGCAGTGTTTGTATGACTGTGCCTGCTAGAGATAATATAATCCGACAGCTGTTGTTAGTGCAATTCTCATTTAAATATGTTATTCTTTGTCTTGCAATTTGGTGCAGGTGAGAACAAAAGCAAATCAGTTTTCAATCTGGGGGAAATCACAAGACTGATGAAGTTTCCAGGTGTGACTCAGACTTTTGTTGTGAAGGTCATCGCAGGTTTGCCATCAGGTGAGAACTTATGTAAATGTGGCTCAACCCTTTATAGGACAGTCATTGAAATAATTGGACATTTTAAATGTAAATCCTGGAGTGTTACTGGTGGATATAAGGGATATTTGCAAATCATTGCATTCTGTTTTTATTTACGCTTTACAAATCATCCCAAATTTTTTTGAATTGGGGTTGTATCTGCAGCCCTTGACACCATGAACCATGAAACATTCCTGTCTATGCTGTGACTTTGGCATCTCTGGAACAGCTCTGGTCTGGCTTCAGTCGTACTTATCTGGATGAACCATCAATTGATCTTGGCAGGGAGAGTGTTTCTAACTCTCAAAGCCTCTCCACCAGTCTGCCACAGGGTTCAGTTCTTCTTTCTAATCTCTCTTTTTAATCCATATAAACTATATCCCTGGGTTCTCTCATCAGCTCACATGGCTTTTCCTATTATTGCTATCTCTGCTTGAATGAGAGAAAGACATCTTCAGCTCAACCTCTCCAAGGCAGAAGTTTTAGTCCTCCTAGCCAGACCTTCTATACTACACAACATCAACATTGAGTGCGAAGTGTTTGTCCACACTAAGTCTGCCAGAAATCCGAGAGTCACAGTCGACGACCAACTGAGCTTCACTTACCACACCTCGTCTTCTTTAGGAAATGCAGATTTACCCTCTGCCTCTCATTTTTAATTACCCTAAAACGACCTCACCCACACAAAAGATCCCAAGAAAAACCCTTTATCTCAGTGGTCCCACGATGGTGAAACGAGCTTCCAAACTCTGCAAAGAACTGCAAAGGTTTGAAACATTGGTCTATTCTGAAGACACTTTATATATTTATAAATGTAACCATCTCTGACAGGCAGTTTACAAAGTGACATACACAAAGTTGGCTCGAAATGTCTTAGTTCATTCAAAGAATTGGGCTCAAAATCTGTAAATCAAACAAAACAACTTCTCTTTCCAAAGGCATTTTTCAGGTAATGTTTTCCATCATTGCATTGGAGTTCTTCAAGCTGGAGCCTCAGCAGAATGGCAACCTGATGGCTTATTTTGGCATTGTCCAAATGGTAAGTGTCACTCAGAGCAAAGTCAATGACAAGTTTATTGTTAAGCATTCATTTGTTACATGAAGCAGATTTTAATGATGTGAGATTTTAATACCAAATTAATCAAACTGATGTTTGTTCAGGTTATTCAGGGAGGAGTTATTGGTCGACTTACTGGGAGATATTCTGAGAGCTCACTGCTGCTCCTCTCAATCGCCATTTCTTCTTTGGTTGGACTGGCTCTGGTAATAAAAACTGTTACTGACAAACCCGGAAATCGAAACTTTTTTAAATCTTTATTCTTGTTTGTTGTTACCTTATTTATTTATGCCTTTCAAGTTTCCTCTTTCAACTAATATTTTATTTAGAAATTATGGAAATTTCTAAAATAACTCTGCTCTTTTACTAAACATTTAAAAATTCCTACTCTTTACATTTAAAGGTTTCCACCCCCTGATTGGGTATTTTATTTTGATATTTTTTCTTTATGCAGGCTTATATGCAGAATGTATTCCACTTCTGCATCATTGTCATCCCAATGATGTTTTCTCTCAGTGTATTTAATGTCATCACAGACAGCATCCTCACGAAAAGTGTACCATCCTCTGACACAGGTGAGACCAGCCTGAACAGAACTTGGATGACTCTTTAGCAGCCTTTAATTTCTCAAAGATGAATTTCGATCACTTTACTTGTGACAATATCTGTATATAGCAAAAGGTGGAACAAAATATGTTAACATGTGTAACAGGGTAAAATCAAGTCTTGTGTAAAATAATAGCTTTAGTGAAAACTCACATGGTAAAAACAGAATAAACCTGGCAACTAAAAGCTCAACCCTGCTAAAGGATTATGTAAATATATCCAAAAGAAAATTGAAAATGCATTTTCAAAATGTAAATTACTAAAGTTATTTATACAGGTACCTAATGTATCCACTCTGCTCTTGTACACAGGAACAATGCTGGGGCTGTGTGCATCAGTTCAGTCTCTGCTTCGCACAGTTGGACCGACTGCTGGTGGCTTCCTGTATGTGAACTATGGCCTCTCCTCTATAGGCTTAATTCAGTTTGTTGTGAATGTTGCTGTGTTTGTTTTTCTGCTGCAGCATCGGCTAAAGAAGTCAGCCTAGCAAAAGCAATGAATACTTGTTTAATATCAACAGTTCTGCACTGAAACACTAGATGGCACCAAACCCTGGATTTTACTTTGTGATACTTTTAGTTTTATAGAAACAATTTGCTATGATATATGGCCATTTCTAATTAAACAGTATTTTCGGAAAATGTTTCATTTTGAAATTTTGAAGTGTTATTTACTTATGTGTGATTGCTTTTTTATTAAATCCCCCCATATTATTTTATTTTTTGCACATTGATTTTTTTTATTAAAGGCAATGTATTCCAGACCAGTGAGTAACTTAAATAACTGCTAACATCCAATTTGTGGTTTGCGTAAAATATGTTGATCTAAGTGATTTTTAGAGGTTTAAATAATCAAATTATAAAAATCACAGGATAAGCCGAAAGGACAAAAAAACAAACAAACAAAAAAACCACACTGTTTTTAGTCATCAAAAAGTAGATGAGAGAAGAATTACCCCCCCAAAAAAGGAATTTGTTTATTTGAATTTGGAGTAAAGTGTTTACACTAACTGTACATAAAGTAGTTAAAACTACAGTAACAGTACTAACAACAGCTGCAGCAGTAAAATGCTGATTAAGTATTGTGTATAGTTTTCATACATTGTGTAAACTTTGCAAACAATAACTCTGTACATCACTTGGACATGCCTATTTTATATTGATGTCCTGTCTACTCCACTTCTGAATCTAAATACGTCAACTACTGGTCAGTACACACAGTCAACAAGCCTGATATGTAGAATAAATATGAAATCACTTGTGCAGAAAAACTGTGAGGATAAGCAAGCCCTTTAGTGTCAATCATGGTCTCACTTGTTCTCAGTCATTTTTTTGTGTTTCCTCAGCAGCCTGGCAGCAGAGTTTAAGTGATGTCACAAAATCTGAAGCAGGTGTTTTCATTGTTTTCACAAAAATACTACATCCAGCAATCCCAGATAAATATGATCTTATTTAATAAGCAGGGGGCCAGCAGTGGTGCTTAGCTTAGAGGTTGGACCGTGATACACTTTCAGCAGATTATGTTTTAAAAGCTGCAACAAGTAAAACAGGATTTTTCCACAAGTTAATGTTTGTTTATTTTTCAGTCAGAAAAGGGTTTTATTCATAAACCTTAACCCTCCTGTTATGTTTGTTTCTGAGGAAAAGGCCGTGATGTTCCCGGGTCAATTTGACCCGGGGCACACTTAATTATACAACGTGTATACAGTGTCAGACACCAAAAAGTCACAAAAAACATTGTTTATATCTCATCATTATCTCCATTACTAACCATTTCAATCAATATTTAGTTCAATGATGTTCTTTACTGTTCACAGATTATGGTCCAATGAGCATAAGTCACTCATTTATTACAAAAGAATCATGTTAAAACTTTTTTTAATGTACACTGAAAAGACCTACATATAAATTACAATAGTTTTATATGCAATTAATTTTTAAAATTGTTATTTTATATTTGAAATTTTTGTTATTTATGGATTGATGTTGATAAATTAAAATGAGACACCTCTTCTGTTCAGGGTCAAATTGAACCGTTTTAAAGTTGACAATCTAAAAAAAATACTTAAAAGTATTTTTTCACTTTGAAACTTCTCCTGCTTGGCTTATTTTGTGTAATCAACATATAAAATAAAAATGGTTCAGTTCAGTTATTTGTAACCCCCCCTACATGTTTATATTACAAAGTTATTGTTTGGGTCAATTTGACCCGGCAGACAAAATAGAAGCTAAAAACAGTCAGAAAGATCAAATACTATTTGTTTCTTTGCAACTATGAGACATAATACACCCCTCTCTCACACTCACACACACACACACACACACACACACACACGCACACACACACACACACAAACAAAACAACAACAATTAATTGGTATTTTTCTTTTTCAAAAGAAAAAAAATACATGAACGTAGATGAACTATAACATCATCAAATACCTCATTTATGTATCATAATACACATTTTGATGTAATTGCTCTAAAAATCTAAAAAATCTTATTATTAAACCCCTATAGCCCAGGCTAAAGTTTCATCTGCAGTAAGCATGTAGATGTCAAAGTCCTGTCAGAGTTCATTTGAAAACTAACTTCCATAGTTCAAGGAGAAGTTAATATTTGTTTAGGTTACTTTCATTTAAAAATCCCAAAAGTCAAAATCATCACATTGGAAACAATACTTAGCGCGCAGGTGTGACAGGCTTTTCAGACAGACTGCACCTGAGCTCGATCTCACAGCAATACTCGCTCATTACTTTCTGACAAACGCCTTTTCAAAAACACAAATCAGGGGTTTGTGTTGGTACAGCAGTGCTGACTTATTACTCTGGTAAAAGCTGGTAAGACAGGAAGCACCTGCTCTCGAGTCCTTTACCTCTGTGTCTCTGTGTGACAGAGACTCAAAGTAGCTGCAGATGGATCGGAAGGGTGTCACCATATCTGTGGACCCAGGGGGGCGGCCCTGACCACTGAAGGGGGTGCCCTATTACACTAGTCCCTTTGAGTCAGGGGGAGCCAGGACAATGCTGCTGTTAACACTGGTGACGGGGATCTTTGGGCCCTCTGAAAGTTTAATGTGACTCTGCGTGTGACCTGCACTCACTGAGGTCAGAGATGAGCATGGCCCGGCGATGGGCCAAGGTTGCCTTGTGTCTGAACATTGGAAACTAAACGCCAGTGGGGGGAGTCGCATCAGGTCCTGGGCTTGTTTTGTCCTCCTGTGGAATGGATAATGAGGCATCTGTCTCCACCTGCCACATGGAGGGCTGAGGCTCACTGTCTCACTTAAAAGAAGCACAGGTTACCTTTCTGATTTGTCCGAGGCAGGCAAGGGACATGATCTGATGCAGAGGAGCCTTCAGTCTAAATGTTTTATACCACAGCTTCAGCTTCTTTCTTTTTGTGCCACACCACACAGAGCTTCTTATCACAAACACATTGCTCAGGGTCTTGTTAGCTGCATCTAGATAATTGTATTCGGTCAATTAAACATGAGTCAGTTTTGATTACTCTTTTCTAAGAAAGGGTTACATCTTGTGTTGAGCATGAAATTAAAACACATTACTTAATTACAAGCCTCTGTTATGACCCACAGATCACAACAGAAATACAAACCTAATGTACAGCATGTGACGACAGCTCAGCGTAGCTGCACATCTCACAAACCACCCATCATCCTCTCCAGCGGAGCTCGCGGAGCTCGTGGAGTTGGCCACAGGATGGAAAGGTGATCTTAAGGGGGTTTTGTCTTGGTGTAATCAGACAGCGACATCATCAATCATGAGAAGGGGAATTACAGCGGGTTACAATGGGAGATAAGATAATGAGTGGGGCCACAGCGTAGTGGTGAGGCACAGCTCGAGTTCCCTTCCTGATTACATAGCAGCAGCCAAACTGGCTGCAAACCGCTGAGGATGGTGGTTGCACAAATTCAGTTGTAATTCCCTTTGCATGTTTTCATGTACAAAGTACCAACGGAAAGGCCAGGAGCTTACCGAAAATATGAACAATCCACTGGTAACCAAGGATCCAAAACTTTGCTTGGTTTCATGTTTAAAAGTGTTGGTCAAAGACATATTTTGGTGCATGTTTTCCTTTATAAGACAGCAGATGGAGAGGAGACAGGAAATGACAACAAACAGTGAAAGCAGCATGTCAGGAACAGCATCTTCATCAATCTGTCAGTGACTATACAGGATGTGTTCAGGTGCAGTGCATTAGTGCAGTGGGGGCCAAGAGGTCTGTCATAGCATTCACTGTGTAAGACTGTCCTAAACTCTTTGCTGTGATCTCTGTTACTAATAATGTCATGGAGGACAAGGGTCAGCATGGCCAGTCCACAGCTACACAGCCCCATACACAGCAAAATGTGAAATACTGTGTGCAGACATGATTAATAAGAAAGTACCTGAACTATATAAGTGGATCTGTTTCATCAGATCCAGTTCCATCATCACAAAGATGGGGAAATCTGTTTAACACACATTCTGTGCAGACATGTTGTTAGACTGTTGTCATCAGAATGTCCCAGCTTGGAAGAGTTGCAGTGGTTTAATGGACAAAAGCTGTGGAATAAGCTCTTGGCTGACTATTTGTCATCACAACCTAAATCCCAACATCTTTTATTAGGCGTTGAAAGGTTATTGATTGGACACTGCTGTATATTTAATCATTAATCTGCAGTTTAATGTTGTATATGGACAATCTACAAGCTGCATGTGGTATCTTAGGAAACACACTGCCCCCTCCTCTGCATCTGTGCTGTGATGAAGCGTGCTGGATCATGTGCCAGCAGCCCTGAGCCCCATGACGCGCGGGTTGAGCAGCACTCTAGTCCACACTCTCACTCCCTGACATGTGCCGCTGCTCGCTAATCCTCCACTGACACCTCTTTCCAGCATCATACTTGACAACAGAACAATAAATGACCCCTCCAGGTCCTCAACTGGGTCTTGTTGCATCAGATAGGATCTTCCTTTTTTCCTATTATGGATGATAGTACTGATTTTCTGCTATTTATTTAATACACAACAGCTGCAGCAATACATGGGGGAGGTTCCTGGTAATCTATTGATGAATTGTTTTTTTTTTGTTCTTTGGCACTAAGACAGTTAGAGATTTCAAATTTTGTTTATAGTAGAGTTCAAAAAAGAGGATGTGGATACCATTTTTATTATGGCTGAGCCGATTAAATAACAATGCGATGTAATAAAAGGCGGGAAAAGAGTGCCAGGCAAGGCATCTGTTTAATTAGCGGCTGTAAGCTTTGCATGTTGTTTGTATGACTCATATGGAGCAGCATCTGTGTTCTGCAAGGATAAATCTGACCATTATTGTTCATTTTGCTCAGCTTAAAGGCCACTGTATGATGCAACCAAGACAAGGGAAACAATCTGTGCACAAATCTCAGCAAGAAAGCAAGACAATTCTTTTTTAACAATTTAAAACCTATAAACTAATTTAACACAGACACTACCGAGTCCTTTCATAAATGTCAATGCCTTATCATATTTTAATGTCAGTCAGAGTCCAGAACCTGCTTAATCATAATATCATTGTTGATTATAATACGCGGGCTAACTAAAATGTATTGCTTTATATTCTATGTGGGACACAAAATGCATTCCCAAGCATTCTCTGTGTTTGCCCCTGTTCAATGCAAAGCTAAACCTTTTGCTGCTGAAAACTGCTCTTTTGGTAATAAGCGGCAAAACAATCCACTTAATCAATCTACCAGCCCAAGCAGCTGGGCAGAAAACCATCGCTTAGGCAATATTAGCATGTTGAGGGTAGACTTAAACCACGCACAGTGATCATGAACACAGATAACATATGCAACATACAAAATAAGGGTGTGGATGTCTAGTGAGCACATTATGGTTTCTCTGCATAGCAGTGAAGTACTCTGAAAATTGGCCTGTACTTTAATTTACTGGGTTAAGTGGGCTTACATACCTATGATATTTACTCAAGAGATTGATTTCCTCACTCTGATTATTATTTGGATAGCAGATGGTGGGCTGGTGATAATCCCAGCTGCTCATTGGCCTGACCCTTTGCACTCCACCCGTCTCATCCCAAAACAACATGAGACTCCCCTGAAACCTTAACGAACCCGCTGAGCCGCACGGCCAAAGAGCTGCTTTACACTGGTGAGTAATGGCTGTGTCAGCAGTCAGTAGATGAGCCAGAGGGTGACGGGTTGAGGGGGTATTAGAGGCCTATTAAAGCTACTGTAAGTGGGGTCTATTGTTAATGAAAGAATTTATTGTGAATAATACAGCTACTGTTAGTTTACACTGCTTAGCTTTGGAAACAAAACTTTGACTTTTTTCATTCCATACTGTGAAACCAAAAAGAATATGAAATGAAATGGACTATATATAGAATGTACATGAAATACACTTAACCTATCTAATTTAGAACAAGAAACATTTTTGTTTTAAATCTATTTTTAATTCAACAAATGAGGAAATTAAAATGTATAAATAAAATGATGTATTGGACAGATTGTGTTTTATCCTTTGAGTGACTTTTAATTCAAAAATAATCAAACATGCAATTTGATAAAGAGAGCCTAAACTGGTCACATAAGAAGTTTTATATTGTGAACAAAAAATCACTGACTTACTTAAAACTCTGTATGAGCCACTTACTTATTTAAATGTTTGATTTCCCCAATTTTTCAAGGTATCCCTGATAGTCCATGAGATTATGAAACACAGGAGGAAACTGATTTAAAAATGTATGTTTTTGTCAAGTCATTTAATTACATATTATTTAGATAGTAAATCCCTTCATCTTTTAAACAAAGCAGAGGCACTATAATGTACCATAGCTTAAATTAGTGCAACAAAGGTTGTTTGATTAACCTCATTCTCATTTATAATTTTGGTTCCTCTGCCATAAAGTCATCTGCCTGGGTGGAGTTTGGCAGAAGGAAAATTAGATCTTGAGCATCAATGAGCATCATTAGTATTGTAGCTAAATATTTTGTTTCACTCATCTGACAGTAAAAGGTATTTTTGATACAGAAGGGGGAAAGAGGATGAAACCAAATGTGATGTACTATTTGCTGTCTGTATTAATAAAATTTTTTCAAATATTTTTTTGCAGAGATATGCTAACAAAGAGAAACATTCCTTCTGAAAAGGCCAAACCAAACTTAGTACTGGCCCTACTCTGGTTCCCCAATGAAAATAATCTGGAACCCCTTTATAATGGCTGTAGCAAACATAACTTTGCTAGCTGGTATCTGTATATTATCATGATAAGGTTGGGTCAACAAACCACAGGACTTTCCCAAAAGAGACTGGACTTTATGTTCAGCATCAGATACACATGATGTTAAGACAAAGGTGTTAATGACGTAACTCCTTCACAGGGGACCAGCAACTGATCAATTATTTTTGAACAAACCTTTGAAATAAGAAGTGAAGCTTTCAAGGACCTCAACAAGGTACTATAAAAACTATTTATAATATTTTACAGTGTGTCAGTCATTAACTCTGTCTCCTAGAAATTAACTAAACTGCGAACAGAATTATGTTTTTGAAATGAATGTAATGGATGAATCATTACGTTCACATGCAACATATTTTTAATGAAACTATTATTAATTATTAATACTATTATTAATCAAAGGGAAGTTGGGAGGAAGTTGTTGGGGTTTGGGGGTGGGTGTACATAGTGCAGGACTGTAAAGCCACAGACCTGAGAGTAATTCCTGAGTCCTGTGTCTGGTTGAGTTTAGGCAAGAAAACCACTTCCAGTACATTAGGTTGAGAAGAGAGTTTGGCCTGTGTAGAGTTTGTATGTTCTCCTTCTGCTTGCGTGGGTTTCCTCCAGGTACTCTGGTTTCCTTCCACAGTTTTCTGGTAACATAATGTGAGTTTTAAGATGCACAAGATGGCCAAATCACATCTGCTGGTACAGGCCCCCTATTCTAACTTTATGAGACAGGTTCAAAACACAGATTTACAATTAGATGTCTGGACTCTTCTTGGATGACTAAAACAGGTTCAGTATTTGGACATACAGCAAGGACTTTTTAGATATGCAAAGGACATCCAAAACACACTCAGAAATTATAGTATAATATTATACAATACTGAAACAGACATCAAAATAGTTTTGTTATGTAGTGAATGACCAAAATATGTTGGGTCTTGTTCAGTATGTCCATACCGAACGTCTCTAGATGTGTAAATTATTATGGATATCTGTGCAGGACTGACCAAGCAGGCAAAAGGAAATGTTTTTTTCCCCCAAAAGGTTTTTATTCACCTTAAAAATATGAAAACAAAACAAAATATTGAGCCCATAAAAGGGGTCAACAAAACCAAACTGGACTCAACTGAATATAACAAAATTATCTCTATAGAAACTTACTAACAGACACAAAGTAACCCGACTAAAACTAACCCCAGCAAAATTAACCCACAGACTGGGCACACAGGCTAATCATTATATATCATAAACATTAAAGACACACCAGGGGTTACAGAAAAACAAAACCTCACAACTAACTTATACAGAAAAAAATATAACAATACTTAGATATTATCCAAAAATAACTATATTAAATTACTAATGTTTTGGTTCCTAGGGTGCATATTTTTGCTCGGCTGAGCAAGATGTCCCCCCAGCAGCCGTAGCCCAGAGCAGCTCCTCCTGCACTGGTAACTTAATTATGATTAACTCAAACAAAAATAATTAAAGTGTGACTGTACAGAAGTTAACTAAATATGCGCGCTACAAATAGAAAATAATGTACTGACAACTTACCAAATAAATATATAATTAATTACAAATAATCACTAAAATGAAAGGATGGCTTATTTAATAATCTGTACAATAACAAAATGTGTTCAATAATTTAAATTACTAAATGTCAATCAAAGAAAACAAAATGTGCAGTGCAGGTGGGTTACCGACATTTAACTGGACTGTGTGGTAGCGGGGGTGGCCATCACAACATCTATAAGTGGTGAACAGACAAATTGTGAACTCTTACATATATAGACCTCCAACATGGTTCTAGAAAGACGTCTTGGAATTTCCTTTTCTTGTACATCTACTAATGTCTTGACGAAACATCCAAACCCCGTCTATTGCATGTAGGAAAAGGGACCAAATACTGAACCAGTTGTAAATGTCCACACCCGTGTATTGACAGACCATCTGTAGATCTCACAAATGTAAAGTGGACCTGGACTAACCAACCATGCACGTGTCCCCTATGTTGGATGTTTGCTGGAGAGGCCAGGGTTCTTTCTGCCATAGGGAGGCAGGTTTTGTCAGGACCAGTGGTTGGAAAGCCACTTATGTTTTACAACTTCACCATTGTATTACTATTACTATTTACATTATGGACAATTATATCAAATTTTGCACAGTGGAATTGTTCTAAATTTGACCACATGTAGAAAATGTCTTGGTTGTAAAGCAGCTTAATGAGAACAATCATCAGAATCTAATTCTATGTTTTCTGTTTTTTTTCCCGTCATGAACATTTGATGGCCACTGCTCACTGAAGCAGACATGAACTCTCCACTTTGTTTCTCCCTCTGTTTTTTGTCCGTCATATGCCTTTGCAAACACTTTTGATTAAAACACAACAACAAACCAGTGCCATTGGCAGCTGGGTGTGGATCTCCTAAACAAACCGAAGGGCCCTGAGCTGCATCAAGAGGCTCAGCCAAAGTCCAATCTGACATTTATCTCTCTAGACCGTTCTGCTGATGGCAGCATGATGTTGCTTTAGGAAGCAGCTGTTTACTGTCAGAGATCTAGGTCAGGACAGAGGGAGCTGGACACAGCCGGACAAACTCCTTCCAACTGTTCACACAGACCACGTGACCTGCAGTACATCTATAAGGGCCTCTGAGAGGTTCAGTGGGCCTGGAGCTGAACAGAGGAGCTGGACCATGCTTGGAAAATGTATACATTACCTAAATATTTTCATAAATATATTAAAAAAACATTATATAATGAAAAATTCATAAAATCGTTATGCATTAAAAAGGATAAAACAATTAGCCTAACACAACCAAGTCATGTTAAGTGTTTTGACTGCTCATCTCTAACATGCTTGAGCTAAGTGGTATCCATTATTATCATTATGACAAGGATCTCATAACAGAATAAAGTGATCAAGTAATCGCAAGCAAATGCTTAATGTCCTAATAATTAGAAAAGTTTATTTTTCAGTATACCTTAAGAAAAATACACTGTTGTCCATAAATATGGAATAAAATATTTTTTCCTGTTCTCATTAAATTATTTTGATTTAATTATTATGTGATTTAGTCTTGATAGATGTGTACAAGTGTACATCTTCTCAAAACTTCATTCAAATATATCACAGTGAAAACCACAATTAACTATTGCAAAAAAGAGGAATTTGTCTGAGAAAAGAACATTCAGTAGATTCAGTGCCAATCTGGCCATTACATGTTTTTTCAAGTACAGTGCAACATGACCAAAACATCCTTGTGAGATCATAAGTATAAACATTTATCCTTCCATCAATTATCTTAACCACTAATCCTGGCCTGGATCTCATCCCAGCTGTCAATGGGTGAGAGGTGGGGTACACTCTCACCCAGGTCTGGACAGGTCACCAGTCCATCTCAGGGCCAACATAGAGAGACAAACACAGACAGCAACCATTCACACTCACATTTATACCTACGGGCAATTAACGTAACATGCATTTCTTTGGACTGTGGGAGGTAACCCATGAAAGCACAGGGAAAAGAGGAAAACTCCACACAGATAGGCTGCAGCCAGCAGGTGGAGGTGGCAGCACCTAACCACTGCGAGTAACTGAAAATATTATATAAATCCCAAATAGTGTTCAAGTTATTTTGTTATAAACCAAAGTGTTTGACAGTGTGTCTGACTGCCAATTAATGAAACTGTATTGTATGTTAATTAATGTATTAAAGCTACAGTAAAGTTTAATCAAAAGAAACATTTTTTGTTTGTCTCCACTGCTTTCATTCACTGTGTTGACAGACCATTCTGTTTGTTTAATCCCATATCCACCGAGATGAGTGATGTGGAAGATGAAGATCTGCTTTCCACATGACACAGGTAAGAGGCTCAGCAGCCACAGTCAGATTCCAAAGGCAGCTTTATCACACTGTTATATAACACACGCACACATACATGCACAAACTGATGCAGCCACACTGCTGTTGTCAGCACTGACCAGATCAGATTTAACAGCCCAACCCCACCACCACCTCTTCTCCACACTCCTTGAGTTTCCTTTATGGTGCACAGTAACACACTGCTTGTGTGTGTGTGTTTTATCCTCTTTCATACATGTGGCTTTCTCAGGCCAACAAGGTTACTGAGTGTTAGTGTAGTGATGTAATCAGATGTGTTGTAATGACTGAACAATAGATGTGATAATGGAGGGTGATTTCAAACATGGCAGACTGGGGAATCTGGTGGTTCAGTGGTAGAGCATTGAGTTGGGATGCAGAAGGCAACGGGCTCAAATCCCACCCCACCAGGTGTTGCCCCACCCAGCCACCAAGGGCGACCTTGGTGCCAATCCTGAGCCCTGATGAAATGGGAGGGCATCCGGCATAAAAACGCGCCAAATCAACGTGCGGAACATGTTCCGCTGTGGCGACCCCTGAAGGGAGAAGCAGAAAGCCATTATTTTCAAACATGGCAGACATATTTCCAAACAACAACAACAACAAAAATATATAATTCACAACACTTGAAAACACATGGGAGTTCATTTATGGCACATAATTGGACAAATTAGTAATTACTTATCTACCGCATGAATACATACTATACATACTGTACCTATAAGAACAGGTATAATAAGGAAACGTAAATGATGGAAACTGAAAAAAGTTAAATGTTTTTAAAAGTTAAATGAAACACGTTGATTAAAAATTAAATGAATTGAAAATCTGTGTTAGCCAGCATGTTTGATGGCTGGATATATCAAAAAGTAAAAAAAAAAATTAATGGCTGGTGGGCTTGATGCAAGGGCCAATTTTGCATTAAATAAGTATGTTAGTAATTTGCTGCATAATATCTAATGTGGAACTGTTGGTGGAGGTTTGTGTCATCTCATTAAACTTGTTTTCAAGCTCTCATATAAAGACTAGCTGAGACTTGTTCATGTCATTATATAACACAGCTCCCCTAATCATTATTTGAATCCTAATATTAGACTGCTCCCATGCTAATCTATTTGTCTTGGCATAATCTATGCCCTGCTCATGTAAGCAAGTCTTGCTTAAAGTTGATTGAACCTAAAACTTGATTGTTTCACGGTGTACAGTAGCTTATTAATATTATGTAAACAGTTGTAATGCTACAATTGGCCGGGGCCAGGAGGCTGTTGACGGTCATCTCGACGGCTCATTTTAGAGAGCAATCAACACCTTTGAAATCCTAAAGCAGGTGTCACTTAGTTAAAGTTCGTTGTTGAGGGTTTGCCAGCATAACCCTTCTTGATAGTGAATATTATTTAATTGCATATTACAAGATATTTCAACAAATATTAAAGCTATAAAGCCAATGTTTATGAGGCCCTATTTTAATATCTTATGAGCATAAGATATTAAAAGGAACCACCAGTACATATGAGGTAATAATTCTAACTCGTGCAATGTCTTTTTTAAGTAAATCAGTAAAATTCATTTGATTAAAAGTTAAAATGTTTGTTTTTCATTTCAATAGTCAGAATAGAGTATAAAGTAAATCTAAAAACATGTAAAAGCCTAATGTAAATACATGGATGCATCAAAATTTGGGATTAATAGAAATTTTCTGTGCAATGTAATTGTGGCTTAGTGAGAATATTTTCAAGAATTTCTATAAGCTTAAAAGAACAGCAGAAGAAATACCTGTTGTTCGTTGGCTTTTTTTTTTTGTTCACAATCAATGACTAATGGGTCATTGTGCATAATGTAAACATGCCTAATGTGTTTTCTGACCCCTATTTTTGACATAAAAGACTCCATATCCACATTAGTAATTAGTATGTAATTGGGTGAATTCATGCAGGAAGCCTGACCTCAGACGACTAATTAACTGGTAAATCTTACAAAGGTCAACAGTGTGTTGACCAAGGATGAAGAGAGTAGCCACCATATGGCTAAAGATGTCCACAAGAGGTATGTCTTCACTGCTCTTTTAATCTTTTGAGCTAATTGCGTTTCTTCCCCCCAGTCTAGTGATGACCGCAGCTGGTGCTCAGGCAGACAAAATGTAGTCTAATCTACTTAACTGCTTTCCACTTTGTTTTTTCAATCATCGTAGACCCTTGTTATTGTGGATTTCGAACTTACTGACACTGACATTAATTTTGCTCTTCAAGCAGATTTTACTGTTCAGAGTTTTACAGAAATGAAACATTGTGGCACAATTGTTTATAATTTTCACATATCACACATACATAGATCTTATAATAAAAATAATCAACAGTTCAACATAAGTTTATTATTTTACATTATACCATGAATGAATGAGTTTAAATAAATCTGCAATAATTCATTATTAAATAATTTTTCATATTCCAACACCAAATAAATAATATGAATTCTCATCTCTTTTCTGCCCTCAGTTTTACAGCGTTTGAACACAGACACATACCAGGCTAACGTCAAAGAACCAAGGGCGACAAAGGCCAGCTCTCGCATCACCTCACACTGCCTTTGCATGGGCAAAAAAGTGGGATTGTAGTACATCCCAAAGTCCACAGCCAACTAGAGGAAAACCTGGGAGTGCAAAGGAAATATAAACTATACCAAAGCAGTGTTTGCTTATCATTTTTTTCATCAGTCCATTGCGATCACCACTAATGTTTTTTTAAACTTGCAAACATTGCAAATGGCACTGCAGGTGTTGAGAGCCCGAGGTCTCTTTGCATGCATTCATCTGCTAATCTTGCCAGCCAGTCAAAGTGGTCTCTCACACTAATGGGACCACAGCCAATTCAACACAGGTGCAACTATTGCCAATGGTGCAGGACACAGTAAAAACTAAATCACCAACAATCTGACCTTGGCTGCTAGCCAAATGTCAGCTTGTTGTATCATCTGCCCAGCTGCAGGATGTATGAATCTTACGTTTTTGGCTTATTGGTTTGACATATACATTTTAAAGATGATAAAGTCTCAGCATTGCATTTACAACTTGGCTAAAGACTAGAGGCTAAAACAATATTGAGTGCTGTGTGTGTGTGTGTGTGTGTGTGTGTGTGTGTGTGTGTGTGTGTGTGTGTGTGTGTGTGTGTCTGTGTGTACATCGTGTACACTTCCTGCCCAGCAAAAAGCACACACAATAAGTTAGTGATTACTTGCTAAAGGCAATTGAACCCAGTGAGAGGCAATATTCAACTCAATTCAATTCAACTTTATTTATATAGCGCCAATTCACAACAAAGTCATCTCAAGGCACTTTACAGAATAAAGTCAAGACTATAAAGATGTATAGAGAGAACCCAACAAATCTCCCTTGAGCAAGCCCTAGGCAACAGTGGAGAGGAAAAACTCCCTTTAACGGAAGAAATCTCCAGCAGAACAAGGCTCAGGGTGGGCAGCCATCTGCCTTGACCGGTTGGGGCGAGTGGAAAGTGAAGAGAGAAAAGGAAAGAGCAACAAAAGCAACAACAAAATAGAGACCTAAAAGTCGAGTGAGAAAGAGTCAGTCTGGATCAGCTTTATAAAGCAATAATGTATCAGATGTTTCGGTTACTGGATATTTCTCCACCACAGAGTAACACAATGATCTGTTCATTCAAGTGTTCATTCAGCCGGTCATTAGTGCTGGTATTGGCACGTGTTACAAACCCTGAACAAACAGCAAACAGAAGAAAGCCCAACCATCTGCACAAATGACTGTCAGCTTGTGTCCTCATCTGATTATTCCTCTGACTCCCTCAACTGTATGATAAACAACAATTGATGAGCTCGAGCAGAAAGTTCTGAGTGTTTGATAAGAACAAAAGTGCTGCTTGAAACCTGCTTTAAATCTGTGAATTGGTTTTGTTTTAGCACCGAACCTCCATCACTTTTCTCTGGTTTGATTTTCACAGCTCTGCTAGAAAGACATTTCTTTGTTTAGAGGCTCTTCTTGTTTCAATGACATGTACAATACTTTTCATTCAGCCCTATATTGTCTGACATTTTGGTAAACAACAAGTCGTTGTCCTATACATATGATTACTGAGTTCTGAGTATTTGTTCTGATCCTTGGGTTTCCTGTTTGCTGCAGTCAGAAAACCGCTGCCTATGTAAATGCCACGTGAATGATGATTCTAACTTCTCAATAATAAATGGGAGATCCTCATGAATAAGCAAAATTAATGTGGGCCAAAACATAATTCAAGACTCGTTATGTTATTCCCTGGGTGACCTTTTTCACCGGGCAGCCAAAGGGAAAATGATGATCCCTAGTTTGTCCAAAAAAAAAAGCCAAATGGGACTTAATAGGCAGCTCCTCTGCAAACACTGGGCGTCATTATGAATTGTAAGCGATCACACAGATCAAATATACACCAGGGGTAAATGGATCTGGAATTCAGAGTCAAAAAGGGGAAAAGGAGGGGAAACATAAATTGAAGAGGCAGGTAAATATAATAATATGCGCCTCGTGTAATCATCCCTTTAAATGCAGATACCAAAGAAGTGTGCTGACTGATGGATGCAGAGCAGACACAGGGAGCCAGAGCTGGATGGGAATTGGTCTAAAGTTACAAACTCTTCCACTGTTGAGCTTCAGGAACCCCCACTGGTTGTGTTTTTTTCCTGTTTCTTTCTAGACTTGATCGAGAACTGTGTCTGAGTGGCACCAATGTTCTGGCAATGTGACTGATTGATCCAGTAGATGAACAGTAAAGATTAAGAGGATGACAAATAAGCACGCTGCTTACACAGCGCTTGGGGCTAATCCTCCCCTCCACCCCCTGGGCTCCCTTTTGAGGAGCTGCCCCTGAGGAGCACCCACAAACGGAGACAGACCCCGATGGCCAGAGGGAGGACACACAACCTGCTTACGTGCAACAAGTGTCAGCTCAAGCTCATGGTAGGACCCCAGCCCATCTACAGCTCCATACCAGAGGCTGAAACACAGTAGAGGCTCTGCCGTCTGTCCACTGTGGACCACTGGAGGCCCTACAGATACATTTTTCAGTGCAGAAGTGCTTTTCCTTTGGGCAATAAGGAACTGGAACTTTTCATTTGTTGATCCCGGGCGTTGTTTCTTGCAACTTTTAACCTTAAGAGAAGAGACACAAGCTTTTAAGTTTTAAGTGTCTCTATTTGTCATCAATTAAAGAAACGTTTTCAGTGAACAGTGATGGAAGATCACTTGTCGAAAATCTCTATGATGCCGTCCTCTCCTCCTGAGTCTTCAGGCAGTGGTGGGACTGATGACAGCAGAGGAGGTAAGAGCTCCAAGTGTCCATCAGCAGCAAGAGGTGTCCATGAAGCCTTGGCTTTTAAAAGGATAATAAGAAAATATTAGATATGTAGCTTGTTAATATTTTTCTGCTTTTTGTTTTATTTTTAATGAGATACCCAGATTATACATCAAACGAGTTTTTCTTATCTGCGTACATTTAAATAAACTTTAACACTGCACAGCTGGAAAGTGAGGCATAATGAGTACACATATTTTTTACAAAAAAAACCTACAAACAATACCCAAATGTGCACATAACTGCATTTTGATATATACTTTATTGAATTAGTTGATTGAATTACTTTATTTAGATCAATTTCAGTATCCCAGTATTGTTTGTTTTAATTGTTTATCTGCCTTCAGTCATTTTCTGTTTTATTTTAAAATCATCCCCTAAACGGCTGTTACAATATTGAGTTGCCTGTTTTGTCAGACTGTTGAGCTTCATGCAGACTGAGCTGACAGTGCAGATGGCAGACACATGTATGAAACAATACCAGACTACAAGTATGGCACTAACCGGCCTGCCCCATGTGTTTGACTCACAGCCAAGAGTCCAGCCCCGGGCAAAGCTCTGAGCCCAGCTCTCATCTGTAAAGTGTGTGGAGACACCAGCAGTGGGAAACACTATGGCATCTATGCCTGCAATGGCTGCAGTGGCTTCTTCAAGCGCAGTGTGAGGAGGAGGCTCATTTACAGGCAAGAGAAAGTTCCAGTTGTCCTGCTGGACAACAGTGTACAGATTCAACAGGCGCTAATTTCTGCTATATCCTACAAACCTGAAAAATTTCCATATATCAAATGAGGGCAACATTTTTTGAAAAATACTATACATTTTATGTATAATAATAAATAATAAAATATAAAAGGGATGCCAAATACAAATCAGGACCCAAATGATTGGAACCTGCAATCAATGTCAAAAAGATTGACTGGTCCTATGATACAGTTTTTTTTATGTCATTAACCTTTTACAATTAAAGTTTTAGCTTGACAGGGCAATATTTTTTTAATAAAATAAATGCATGTCAATATACAGTAAATCGTCAGTGTATGGACCGATCTTTCATTCAATTGGTCCTTTTTTAACATTTTGATGGGTGTTGATGGCAGTTTATTTGTTTTAATTGTTATCACCGAAGTGATGAAATGTGAGTGTGAGTTGCTTTAAGGTTATGTTAAGATTGAGGTTTTAGCCAGGAGTTTCACCAGCTGGCTAAAAATATTCAGATACATTTCGCTGTAAATTTTTAATTCTTTTTATTATTTGCAATATACAAGTACTACATACAAACTAAGTTTGACTGTGGATTCACAGGTGCCAGGCTGGTACAGGTATGTGCCCAGTGGACAAAGCCCATCGAAACCAGTGCCAGGCATGTCGGCTAAAGAAGTGCCTGCAGGCGGGTATGAATAAGGACGGTGAGTGTGTGGAAATATGTCTTACATTCCCAGCATCATAAGTGCTTCAAGTACGAAACTGTGTGAAGTCACAATTCAGATAAATACCATGTGTATGTCCTGTGTTGACAGGTGCCTCATTTGTCCCCCTCTGTCTTTCTTTTTCTTTCCTTTCTTGTGCTTTTCCTTACCTCAGCGGTGCAGAATGAGCGGCAACCCCGCAGCACAGCTCAGGTTCGTTTAGACTCCATTGATGTAGACCCAGAAAAGGAGCACCTAGCTACCACACGAGAGCCCACCTCCTCTTCATCCTTCTCATCTTCCTCCTCCTCCTCATCTTCCTCCTCCTCCAGTGGCTCTGTCATCACGTGGCCACACATCACGTCCTCCATATCCATCACCTCCTCGGTCACCCCTCAGCGCTGTGTCAGTCCCCAAAACAACCACCGCTTCATGGCCAGCCTCATGACGGCCGAGACGTGTGCCAAGCTGGAGCCTGAGGATGGTGAGGAGTGTTTGATATTTGTAAATTACACTGAACATGTTGCACATTTTTTGAATGACATTTGCAAAGGGGTGGGGTTAATGATTAGATCTCCTCTTAAATGAGGTTACCATGAAAGTGATGCTGTTATTACTAGGCAACAGGAACTATGTTCATGTATTCAGTCTAAAAGTCTCTTTCTAACGTGGAGTTAGCATACTTACATACTAATTATAGAAGTTCACATATTACTGTATCAAGCCTCTATCTTGCTTCGACTGCATGAGGACACTAACTAAACTGTTAGCACGCACAGGTCATTATTTTTAAATTTACAACAGTATTTTCTTATTTTTGTATATTTGCCTTATTTCATCCATTACTGAGTACCAAGCTACAATGACTGCATACTTTCTTCAACCCCCTTTTTAGAGGACTTTGCATATTTTCTTGTAACATGTGTCACATGTAGAGAAAAGCAATTGGAAACACAATAAAAATAAAGATATTCTTGGTATCTAAACTTTGACCCAAACCTGAACACAACAAAACTGCCTGAGGTTGGTTGGGTTTTTGCAGCAGATTATAAATTCAACTGAATTTAATTTGTTCTCTTCTAAAACCATAATTCTAACCTCAGTTTTTCTATTTCAGTTGATGAAAACATTGATGTTACCAGTAATGAGCCAGAGAGGGCATCCTCGGAGTATCACTTGGCACTGTACCCATCCAGCTCTGAAAATGTTTATGAGACCTCTGCCAGACTGCTTTTCATGTCAGTGAAGTGGGCCAAGAACCTGCCGGTGTTTTCTAACCTGCCCTTCAGAGACCAGGTGAGACTTAAGATTATCTGAGTTTTTACAGTGAAGCATGTTTCATCAATGTTAAAAAAATCCCTTAAGGAAGTAAAATAATTATTATGGGTTACAGAATAGTTGATTATTCAGCTCTGGGCTATGAAATCTTATTTTCTAAAGAAATAAAAATTTTAAAAACCTTTCATTTCATCAAATGATGCTAAGTGAATGAGAGGTTCAAAAATGTTTTATACCATACCGTACCATAGTTTTTCTTTTGTGACTCTTTGATGAAAGATTGAAGCTACAAAATGTATTTCTCAGCTCTTAGATTTTTTTTCCTTTCCCTTGTTCTTCACCAGGTGATTCTGCTGGAGGAGGCATGGAGTGAGCTCTTCCTCCTTTGTGCCATCCAGTGGTCTCTGCCATTGGACAGCTGCCCACTGCTCTCTCTGCCAGACCTCTGCCCCGGCATGCAGGGAAAGACGAGCTACACAAGCCTGGACCTGCGCCTCCTGCAGGAAGGCTTCAGCCGCTTCAAGGCTCTCGCTGTTGATCCCACTGAGTTTGCTTGCCTCAAAGCTGTTGTGCTCTTCAAGCCCGGTGAGAAACCTAGACAAGAGAACAAATAATCCACAAGTCACCGAGTCCTGAACTCAACTCTCCAATTAAAGTACTTGATGTGGATATTAATGCTTGAAGATCATTTCTAATGATGCTATTTTACTTCTTGCCTCTCCTCCACTACTGCCAGTTCTCCAAAATATTTACTTGTACACAAAAAAAATTTTAAATTTATTGAGGAAAACAGCTGAACTGACTCTTGTCAAAAGATGAACTTATTACATTGGACACTCCATGACCTCTTGATGTTAAAATGTCAGATTTGCACACAAATATTTTAACTTTTATTTGAACTATAACTTTGTTCTGAGAGAAAATTGTTGCGAAATATACAAATTTGTCTAAAAATCTGATTACACATGCAGTATTTGTGTGACTCACATGTTTTTTTTCTCTCCTCCACAGAGACTCGTGGTTTGAAAGATCCAGAACAAGTGGAGAACCTGCAGGATCAGTCACAGGTGATGCTTGGACAACATATCCGCTCACATTACCCCAGTCAACCGGCCAGGTAGCATCCTGTTTAAATATTTTTTGTGATGATGCAATGGATCAAAAAACAACCACTGTGCATACGCACTGTGCTGTTTCCTGTTGCATTCAGGCGCTGATTTTAGTCATGTTTTTTGTGTGCATTTAGGTTTGGAAAGCTTCTTCTTCTTCTTCCCTCTCTGCGTTTTGTGAATTCGGAGCGGATAGAGCTGCTGTTCTTCCATAGGACAATCGGAAACACTCCCATGGAGAAACTGCTGTGTGACATGTTCAAAAACTAAAACCAGATGTATTTAGTAATAAAATCAATAATAAAATTTTTTTGCTTTGTATTTTGGAATGTATGTACAATCACAGTTTCTGTGTCATGGTATTTTTTAAAGGTCACTTTATCAATTGTTTATTTCCTCATCAGCTTCTTCTGAAAACGAAATGCAATTCTGTTCTCACCAACCTGTTTACTGTATATTTGTTTCATATTTAGACCTTGATTTGTGTCTGAAGTGACTCATGATCAGATTTCACCTGCAGGAACTGTTTTGTGACAATTACAATACAGTTCTTTGACAGATGATAAGTGGAATATATATATATACCCGCTGTCAGTAATGTGATTATGTTCATGTAGTCATGCCCCATCAAAGTAAAATTTGTTTGAAAATTGCTTTTGTTTCAGTTCTCTTTGCCACAGTTTACAGGAGCCTTCAGACTTTCATCAGTGAAGGGAAAGCATAAATGTTTATAGAATGAAATAAAATCATTAAGTGACAATATGAGGATATAAATAATTCATCGTGTGTCAGCTGCAATATGTAGAGGAACAGATTTATTGAAACACCAAGCCAACAGTGCCATCTTCTGTTGAGTTTGCCCATATACAGTAGTCTATGGGTTTGTCACACAACACACACAGGCCCACACAGTTGAAATGCAAAAAGCTTGTCTGAAACAACCGGGACCAACTCTTGGTTCAGCACCCTGCCCAGGGACATTGAAATCTGGACCAGAGAAACTGAGGGATAAACTGCCAATGCCACCATTGGTAGACAATCTCTGTGTTCTGAGCCACAGCCCCAGATAAGGATTGGGGATGGCGTTTACTTGTGATAGATAGAGGCGCATTGTGTGTGTGTGTGTGTGTGTGTGTGTGTTTGACTGAGAGAGAGAGAGAGAAAGAGAGGGAGAGAGAGAGAGAGAGAGAGAGAGAGAGAGAGAGAGAGAGAGAGAGAGAGAGAGAGAGGTTAGGTTAATGTAAACAACATCCATCGTCTTTAATTGCTTGTCCTGTACAGGGTTGTGGGGGGCAGGGTCCTTAGTCATAAGACCCCTGGACCCTGGATAGGTCACCAGTCTATCTCAGGGTCAACACAGAGAGACATACAGACAGGAAACTGCAGTACCTGGAGGAAACTCAGGTAAGCACTGGGAGAACATCCAGAGTCCACACAGAAAGGCCACAGCTTGCAGGTTGATTTGAACCAGGGAGCTTATAGCTGTGAGGCAGCTAACCATTCGACCTGCCCTGAAGCAACATTGCAAAGCTATTTAAAAAAAGATTACCATTAAAAAGTCTTACCTCTTAGAAAGCCCGTTAAAGTAGTGAAGACTGCTCATAATGGCCTCACTACTTCATGTAAATAAAATAAATACAGTATTTGTGCACACAGTCCTAACATTGCCAACATTTTTGACAATTCCTTTTTTGTTTTCCTTTTTTTTTCTTCTTCCTGTTGTTGAAATTTTTGAATATAGGCCCAGATGTATTCCAATTACTGTAAGAAACAGACATAATGAACAGAGTAAAACAGAGTAATGAGCCAGTTAGGGCTTTTCATGAATACAACATGGAGTCCTGACTTTCAAAGTTGGCCACAGAGACTCTGTTTAAACCTCATTATGAGATGAGTGGACACAGTTGAGGCGCACATACAGAGGATATAGGATAAAATTAATTAGTGCATGAATATAGTAAGTACTTTTTCAAGATGGAAGTCTTGAATGTTACATGGAATTATGTGTAGTACTAACATACAGTTAAGCCAAGAAGACCACTGTTTAAATCTTTTAAAAACACCATCAACAAAGCACAGTCCATGTTGGTTTCCATATAACTGTGATTTTTTTTCCCCCTACTTTTCAATTTTGGAAAGTTGTAGGTCTGCAATCTGTGTTTATCCATTGAATAGTGTATACTCAATGCTGAAGCAGAAATCAAACTTAACTCTGCAGCCGCACTGGATTCTCTTCACATTTTCTTCTTTTATTTTTATTTAGATTATAATATAATTCTGGAACACACAAATTTGAGTGATATTAAACTAAGGCTTTACTTCACGTGTCAAACAATCAACATTCTCATTTTGGCCTTTACTAATCCCTTTCCATACAAAGGTTGCCCCTGTTTGAATAAGAGAGTTTTATGTTATTATAAGATTAGTCTCTTAAGCAACAGGCAGAGACCTGCAAAGTGTTTAATGCCATGTTGTAACCTAAATGTTACCTAACAAGAATACTTTGATTTCAATGTGAATACACCAAACATCACATTAAAATGCTTCAATCCGTTTGATTGGTGACTTATTCTCTTGATTTCACCCAGGTTACACCCATAATTGTAACCTGCAATCATATCTTGAAAAAAAATCATAATGTTGAATGTAGAATGAGCTCTGATTAACTAAATAAAGAGAAACAGAGGTGACAGCTGGGTCAGTCAGCAATGTTGAACCTCTCTCTCTCTGCTCTTACTCTCTATGCAATGGTTAATCTGCTGTGTTTGGCTCTTAGTTGGACTGGAATGTGTAGTTGTGTTTGGGACCAGACTGTCCCAACACGTCGCAACACCAGCAGCCGAGGTTCTCTGACCACACAAACCGGATAGCCTGTTTGGTTTAGAGCGTTTCCTACTAGAGGGACGAATCCTCTGGGTCTTTCTTTGTTCTGCTTTATCTGTTTGACTTGACTGAATAGCTGAGATGAATCACAGCACGTTTGAACTGGATCCTTTTGGATATTCCTACAATGACTATTCAGACTGGTACTCGAATAATGCAGAGCCAACCAAACCACCCAAAGAGTGAGTGAAAAACCCATCTGAAGAAATTTTCAGTTTATGGCAATATAAGGGTTATCTAACAAAAAAATAAAACAGACTAATTTCATGTTTATTTTCATTACAAATGTTGACTTTTGATGACTGCATGATTAAGTTGCACAATTTCAGAGTTGAAAGCAGTTCTGGTAACTACAGAAAATAATGTTGCAAATTTATATTACATTTTCAATTTTGAAATATTGAAAACATAGTAGATAATTTAATGTAAATTGTAAAATAATATTTTTTTTCAAAGTTCTCTCAACAGTTATAACTATGTTTAGTATTTACAGGTTTGAAAAATGTATTTTCCCCAGGTTTATATTTAATTATTTCAATGTAATTTCCTTCTTGTTACAGAATTATTTTGCCATGTGATCCAACAGCAGAAGACAAGTTCTTCCACATATGCATTCTGTCCATATCTGTAAGTATGTTCAACTCCTGTTTGTGCTGTCAGTCCCTTTTTACTGTCATCTATCATCTCCAAATTCCTTTGCTTAGCTGTACTTTTATATCTATGTGTGGCAGAAGCTGCTCTACACTACGCTGGCTAGCTACATCTATCTTCTTCTTCTTCTTCTTCTTCTTCTTCTTCTTCTTCTTCTTCTTCTTCTTCTTCTTCTTCTTCTTCTTCTTCTTCTTCTTCTTCTTCTTCTTCTTCTTCTTCTTCTTCTTCTTCTTCTTCTTCTTCTTCTTCTTTTTCCTTCTCCTTTCCTTTTTCTTTTTCTTTTCTCAGTGGTCTTGTTACAATAAACCCTCCTTTCTCATGGTGATTTAATCTACGGATTTACCAGCCAAGAAAGCTGTTGGAGTGTCAGCCAGGTACAGTATTTACAGGCCCTGGACTTTTTTACTGTAAAATTCCATGTTAATATGTTGTTGGTATCAGTGTCACCAATAGGTAACAATCCTACTTCTAAGCTAAACCTAAGTCAAATACGGTGAGTTTAGATATTGTTTTAAAGTTTGTTTCCATCAAATCCTTTAGTACTTTTTCTATGAATCCATTTGCTATCTTCGTTTCAGGAGCTGTCAGATTTAATGATGTTTGCCCCCATTTTGTCTTCAGCCAATTACAACAGAGGATCACTTTAGCTCAGACCCCTTGTACTGGACACTGATGACTATAGACATAGTACTCTGTTTGTCTAACTGTGCTGAATTACTGCATTGGATCAGAAAAAACAAGGCATAATAAGAATGTTTTCTGCAAAATTCACATGACTCAGTAATGACTGTGCCATGAAACATCATACAGGAATTTAGTGAGATCTGCTAATCTTTTATTAACATAATAAGGTTTACATGTTGAGTAATTTAATGTTATTCCATATTAAAATGTCTAGTTTTTACTTTTACTTTGTTTTTACTTGCTTGAGTTGTTCTGACTTCTTCTAACAGAAAATGGTGAAATGAACAATAAACTGCTGAGACTTCACTAAACCTATTACGTTTGAGACAAGCATATTAGTAGACTACCCACCACATGTTGTTTAAGAGTTTAAACTCTCAGGGACCCAGGGTGTTTGCAGTTTCAAGGACACAGACATGATGGAAAGTATGTTTCTAAAAAATAGTGAAACCATGTGTTAACCTGAAGGTTTGTATTGAGATGTGCACAGTATATTGGAACAACTTGTTCCAAGTTGTCGTCATTATATTTATAGGTTGGACCTGCTGTCACAGCTTACAATAATAAACTGGTTCCCTCGGTTGTTCTGTAAAGATACACAGTTTCAATAAGATACTGCTACTTCCAAAACTCCACTGGCTCCCCTTTCCTCAGCAAACATTTCAAATTTCTGCAGCTTACTAAAAAAACCTTCACGACCTGCCCCGGTCTGTGGCAGGGAATCCTAATTAATATCTTTTTTTTATTATTTGTAGCTGGTAGTCATGTTAATCCTGGCAGTCCTTACCAGAAAAAACAAATTCTGTCAAGGATTTTCAAGAGGATCCTCCAGTATCTTCAGGTGAATTTGGAAATTATACAGTTTATGCAAATTAGAGTTCAGATTGCAAGTTTGTGTTATATTATCGAAATTATATTATCCTATTTTAATGTTCTCACAGTCCAAACAACTTCCTGGACCAGACTCAGAAAAAAGGCCTGGTCATGGCTGTTTATGGACTGATGTTTAGCAAGCTGGCAGTGCTGGTTATTTCCCCAGACCCACTGCCTTTCTCCAAAGACACTTCAGTCGACATAAAAGGTAGGGAGTTTTAAATTAATTCTTCTGTGAAATTAAGAATGTGAACTGCATCTATACATTTGTGTAGATTTTTTTGTTTAACTGTTAGGCATTGCACCATAATGCTGCGAGGATTACAAAATTACAAAGAAGACAAGCTGCTAAACTACAAAATGTAGGGAAGAATGGGGTTTGAAATTAAGTTATTTTAGGAGGCTTGAGTTACTATAAAGAACAGAATTATCAAACACATGATACTAATTTATTAATTTATTTTAAATAAATGTTTATATTTAATATTTTATTTGTGTGCATTGACTCCCTGTCCCATAGTATCTTGGTGTTATGTCTTATTACCCTTTCAACTTCCTTTTTTTTCATTTTTAAATATACTTTTGCTTATGCGCTTTGACATTATCATTGAGTTTTCTTTTATGCTTGTTATCCCTTTCCCTAAATTTCAATCATCTGTAAGGTACTTTGAATTGCATTTCTCTATTTGAAAGGTGCTAAGTAAATAATGTTTTCATTGATTGATTGATTGATTGATTGATTTGTGCATCAGAAGCCACCTTGGTAACAAGCCAGCTGTGTTTTCTGGTTAGACAACAATAAAATCTTTCTCTTATCCCCTTGTTTATCAGAGTACATGAAGATAATTGCCATCATCTACTATCCAGTCCTGTATTATCCTCTGTTGGTCTGCAGCACTCTGCAGCGCAAAGCAGGTTACGTGTTTGGGGCACTCCTCTCCTTCTGTCACTTCGGGGTCATGGTGTGGCAAAAGTTTGACTGCCCAACGACACCAGAGGTGAGATGTCAACACTATGATTATGATCCATATTAACTGTGGAGAATGTCTATTTAAATTTTGATCGTTGAACTAGAAATATACCATGACAAAACCATGTTTTGGGCAGCACAGAGGTGAAGTGGTTAGCAGGTACCCAGTTCAAGTGATGGTTGTGGCCTTTCTGTGATGAATTTGCATAGTCTCCCCATGCCTGTGTGGGTTTCCTCTGGGTACTGCTCCCAAAGACATTTGACACAAATGAATAATTAATTAAATTGTCGCTAGGTGTGAATGTGAGTTTGGATGTTTGTCTGTCTGTGTATTACTCTCTGTGTTGGCCCTGAGATAGACTGGATAAACTGTACAGCGTGTACTTTGCCTCATGTCCAATGACAGCTCTTATAGGCTCCAGCCCCCACTGAGCTTGAACAAGATAAGCAGGTAAATTAATGGATCGATGCATAGAAAACCAAGTGACTGTTTGCAGTGAATTAAATATAAAGTGAGTAAAACATTCAATATTTGAGTAAAAATCCAATATTTTACATTAAAATCCCAGATTTATATCAGCTCACCATCTCCCAGTCTGGTCTATACATCCACTCTGATTTTAGCTCCATTTAGGGCTCCACCCCATTTCTCATGGTCTTTCCCTGCTCAGCTTTCAACAGCTAATTTAGTTTGTCTGTCAATTGGTTTTGGACAGTTTGTTTATGGCAGGTTTATTAGATCCTTTTTACTAAAAACTGCTACCTTTTGCTGCTGGAGAGACTTTGATAACAGCAATGAGAACCAAAACTGTACAGTCATACAAAACAAGAACAATGAGCTGATAGATGCCAGAATGTTCAGAAGGGGAAGTGCTGGTGATATTTCTCACTATGAGCAACTCCAATCACATACATAAGGTACAGTGATGATTTTGAATGATTTTATTTTCGTTGATCTGATACTTAAAAGGCATTTTTAATCTTGCTCTTCACAGATCTATAAGTACTATGCTCTGCTTGCAAGTCTGCCTCAGCTGGCCTGCCTAGCGTATCTCTGCGTCCAGTTTCCTTTGCTCTTTGTCAGAGGTCCAAAAACTGACGAGGTGAGAAAAACAGCATGCAGACGCCAACATTCTGCCAGTATAAATGCAACATTTGTCCTTTGATGAAGCATGTGCTGTCTGATACTGTTTATACAGACCAACATGTAAACAGTCTTTCTGTTGCATGTGTTGCAAGAAGCATGAATTTCAACTATGTAAAACATAACCATGATTACTGTAAGCAGCTTGTGTAGAACAGAGTGGACTTAACTCAGCCTCCTTGAGCAGATTATGTTGAGGGAGGTGATTTTTCTCCCCTTTCAAACATATAAATACAATGGAGTTTTTGTTTCATAACAGGTTTAATCTGTCCACAGTTCTTGTCAATGATTAAGAAGAGAACTTTCTGTGGTGAGAAAAAAACAACACTTTCAGTCACTTAGCTTTTAAAATTTAATACATTTAAAAGCTTTTTCTTGTTACAAATTTTAACTGTTATTACTCCTCTATTGTGAATTAAACACTTATTCAAGCTCCCATGTTTCAGACAACGTGCAGTTCCAACACATTTTCCAGAAAATAACAGAATATTTTTGGATATTTTGAATTGAAGCTGAACTCTTCCAAACCCCAATTTAGACGGGATATAAAGTTTTTATCTAGGCGGTCAGGGGTGATTTTATCATTGTATGTGTATTTTAATGGCTCATAAAACAGGTTATTTTATGATTGTGAGACTGTAAATTGAGTAGAAATGTCCATCTTGGCCTGTGGAGCAGGCTAGGGCAAAGTCCACAGGTAGGTAACAGGTGGACAGATGGATAGGCAAGATACAGATTGGACTGAGTCCAAAAGAGCAGGCAATGGTAAAGCAGGGGAAAGACAGTCAGGGAGAGAATGACTGTGAGAAAACCTGCCAATGTGTGAGGGCCACTTGGCTGGTTTACTGTGACTAACGGGGGAATAGGAAACAGATGAACTGGTGGGCGCAGGAAAACACTCGCTGAGAGTAGTTTTAGACAGAGGAAAGGAAGCAAGCTGAAGATTAATGAACTATTACATACAGTGGGCATATGTGGGTATGAGAGTTTATATCAGCTCAGGGTGAACTTTAGCTTTTGTTTGAAAATTTGTTTAAGGAAAGTAAAAAAAGTTCTAGTCATGGAAACATGTTAACATTAACTTAATTAAAGCTATCATTTACTTACTTACAAATGTTGAATGAGTGAGTGACAAAACATCACAAGGCCTTGAGTAAAGAGACCCAGATTTTGATTGGACCTGATAATGAGGCATTCGATTTCTTAACATCCAGTGCCTTGTCTTGTTATCTCTACCATGTAGAGCACCGTTGACTATGTGCAAAATGTTGAGAGTACATCCTATTTTTTCAAATTTTCCCATTTACAAATATATGATGAATTAAATTGTCTGGGGACAGCAGAAATTATTTTAACAATTGTCTCCACTCAAAAACTATTCAGAGAAAGTCAGAGTCACTTTGGCAATGTTTTCCATCTAAAATTATTAATAAAAGTACTAATAATGTCTTTTAGCCATTTTTTTCATGATGGATCAAAAGTGATAACTTGATGTAAAGTCCACATTTTTTGTGCTCACAGGACCTTGACAGCAGCTACTATACCAAGTATGTGAAGTCACTTCTCAAGAGAAAGTCCTCAACTGTCAGGTGAGATGGAGGCAGGTGGGACTGAGCTGTCAATCTGGAAATGTTTATAGCTTTTTATAACTGCAGATAACATGGTGCAAGCAGCAGAGGAGATCTTCTGTTTGGCTGTAGTCAATATGAGAGCTGTGGTTAACTTTAATGTGAAACAATTCTAAAAACTTTTTTTTTTTAACTTGTGATCCAGTTCCTTCTGTCATGTTTCCAATCCTCCCACAGGCTTTCTTGTCCAATACTGTGGATTTTGCTGCAACGCAATCCCAACTCACACTCGTTATTTTTGTTATTAATTACACGTGTGCCAAGATTTATAATATTTTACCATGGATTAGTAATTATGTTGGAAATATATAATATATTATATTTAAGTGCTAAATCAACAGTTAAATGAAAAAACGTTTGATTGGTTGAAAGTCAGTTGGTAATTTCCCATGTGGTGGACTTCTGCTGGAGAAATGTATTTTTTATTTATTACTTTTTTATTGAACATCAGTCAAGATCTCTGTGAATGTCCCAGTGTTAATTAGAAGTGTTATTGTACAACAAATGTTGTACAATACACACATGTACAAAACAGACAAAAAAACTAAACATTTTGACTCATGATGTCATTAGGTTTGAACCTTTGGCTATAGGACTGGATGGTGATACATAACATTTGTGACCAATCTGTCTATTGTTTCTTGAACTGCGATTGTCATTATGTCGAGCATTCATATAACAGAATTCGCTTATTGTACTGTAGCTCCTCAATGGGAAAACCAACACTGGCAGAGAGAATACTGGAAGTACCAAAGAGTTACATTTATATACCGGAAAAAGGTGAGTGCCCTTAAAATAATTACTGTTAAATGTTTTAGTTTTTTAAATAAATCCTTAAGGTTTTAATCAGAGATAACAACAAATTTTGTCTTACAGTGTTTTGTTTGCCATTAAAGCTGACGGTCTCTGCATTTGTTGCCTTTGTGGCGATCTATCATGTACGCAAGTCCTCAATCAACCATTATCATAACATTTAGGCAAAATATCAGTTTATTTCTGTGGAGCATAACTGCATTTGTTTCACCCTTCAGACTGCATTGTTGTTAGTCGTCCTGGTTGTTCCCACGCTTCATATTGTCCGTGCTGGTATCGATGAAAACATTGCCTTCCTGTTGATGGGGTTTGGAGTTGTCCTTTCAGATGACAGGATGGAGGTTGTCAAAATTGTGACTTTCTACACCTGGTTGCTGGAGGGTATGTGGAGGCAGGTTATGGTATTTAATCAAATAGTAAGTCTTTAAATATACAAAATTTGTTGTTTTACCATTTTGTTTGTTAGTGTGCTACCTCTGTGCAGTGACATTGTCTTGTATGGTCAGTATCATCATGTTGATGAGGTCCATGATACTACATAGGTAAGTACAGTTGAAGAAGTCACTGAGTAGAGTAGAGCAACATCTTTTTAAAATTTTGTTTTTGTTTGTTTTGGCCCCTTGGAGTAGGGGCAGCTTGTGTGTAATAATGCTAATTATGCCATGCATAACATGGCATAATTAGTGCCAAGCCCAGTAGAAATTGGGGAGGGTTGTGTCAGGAAGGGCATCCGATGTAAAAACTGTGCCAAATCAACATGCGGACATTGATCCGCTGTGGCGACCCTGAACTCACGGGATAAGCCGAAAGGACAAAACAAAAAAAAGTCCCTAAAAAAATCTCATTTGTATTTTTAGTTGTAACTTAACTTAGGAAAAGTATCATGGTAACAAATGTTTAAGCTCTGTGATTGGATGTAATGTAATTCTCTCTGTTGAGGGATCTTTTATTTCATGAGCACAGTGTTTTGTTATTTTTACCAATGATTGAATCACGTCCAAGTGTTGTAACATTCAGTCACTTCACGTTTTGTACCACTTGAAATAACCCTGTGTCCGCTTCTGTTGTTTTGTTGTACTTGACATTAGATTCCCAGGTCTGACCTAATTGATCTCTTCTCTTAACTTGTTTCAGGTCAAACCTGAAAGGACTGTATAAGGGAGACATTTACAACCTTTATAACAGCCTGAAAACTATTAGTCCATCTAAACCTGGTATTGTGTGTTGGATGGGCCTGACAGGATATCAGGCTGCAATTGTCTGCCTAGGTAAAGGTTAAATACACAGTAAAAGAACACAAAATATAGACTATTTTACAAAATCCACAATCAGCACCATAAAAAAACAACTATGTATACAGTTAGCTGCAAAGGTTTGCCTCCCCCTAGCATGTAAAGTCATGTAGGAATATGCAAACCTAACCAAACCCCTAACCCTAACATGATAATAATAATGCATATTCTGCTAGAACAAATGTTATTGAATCTACAGGGGTAACAAAAATGTATTAAAAACGGACATTAATTAATTTCTAATTAAGGAACATTTGTACTAGTTCATCATGCATTAAATGTACATCCGATGAAAAAAATCTTGATATTTTTTGCTATTTCAAAATAAGGGAACATGCCCATCTTTAGAAAGCAAGGTGTAGGACTTCCAGACAGACTAAGGAAGATATACTAAGAGATGGACTATTAGATTTGTTTTTCATATCTTTACACGATTCATTGAAAAAAAATGCCTTATGTTAGATTTATCCTTAAATCTATGCTATGAATGAAGTTGTTAACTAGCACTGCCCTAACAGTGCTAACACAATAGCAACTCTCCATTTTCTCACAAATCTACTTTAAATACCAGCTACAAAAATGCTTTGTAGAAAAATGCCAAATAACTGTTGATCAAGTCTTTGAATTTAACATTAAAACTGGTCTATTTCTGTGGTGTCTTGGCAGGAATGGCCATCCAGACTGTTGTGTTTTTCATTTGCTTCTTGTTCCTGGTGTTTTTGATTATTATTCCTGTTTTTTATGATCGTAACATCATTGTCTTTACAATCGCAGGAAAGGCATGGTGAGACAACTTCTTTTTACAGTATGTTTTCTTTTATTGTTTTGTAATTACTAATCAAAAATGTGTTTTTGTTTTTACTTTTTTCATCTTTGCAATGTCTCAGGCCAGTCTGGGTCACACTGATACTGGCCACAGTGCTTCAGCATGTAACTGCTAAGTTTGCTTTTATCAAAAAGGACGCTGGAACAAGAGACTTAAACAACAGGTTTGTGAAAATTATTGCTGCTCATTAATTTAGAAGTTTTGGAGATTCAGTGATTATTATAATTGCATTATAATTATATAATGTTTTAATATTATAATGTTATTATAATGTTTTAATAATGTAACATAATTAGTACAATACAATATCTTATCTAATAGGTGTGTGCAAGCGTTTTTGACTACTGATGTCACGATTAAACTCTCAAGATATGCCCAGTGTAAAATTTGCATTGTGCCCTTTTACCTGAATTAATAAAATCTTGAATATGTCTCTAGGTGTGGACTTAGTTACACAACCATGTTACCATTTTTTTGTTGTTGTTTTTGTTTTTGCTTTTGTTTTTTTCCAGAGAGAGTCTGTATCTCCTGACTTACCTACTGTTCCCAATCAACACCTTGGTGGGGCAGATAGTCGCAATATGGAGAATGGTTATAACAGCTTTGTACAATATTATTCATTTTGGACGTATTGACATCAGTTTGTTGCACCGCACTGCTGAGTCCTATGATCCAGGTTTAACAATATGGATTTTTAAAAAAATACTTTCTCTGTTACATTGTATATGTTCTCAAGATTTAGGGGGAAAGAACATGTGAGGGCACATGGTCTAACTCTGACTTTAGTATTGTTTTCTGACCTTTGGCCCCTTCCAGCTTATAAATACTACACACAGTTCTTGAAGGTAGAGGTCAGCCAGTCACACCCAGTGATGAAAGCTTTCTGTGGTCTGCTGCTTGACTCGATGGTGGAAGGTTGCAGAGCTGCACATAAAATTAGAGATGCAGAAGAAGGTATAGACCCCCCCCCGAAATACACACACACACACACACACACACACACACACACACACAAACACACACACACACACACACACACACACACACACACACACACACACACACACACACATTAAGTACTCCAACTTAGTCTGGCCTGTGCTTTACAGATTTCATTTAAAACATTACAGAATTCCACTACTATATATTTACAAGACCAAAATCTAAATCTAGATTGAAATTTTTTCAAATCAGTATATTAATCAAGGCAGTATATTAATCGACCCCTCAGTTTAGTGCCTAGTTCTGCTTCATGTTTTCAGGTATTCAGGAAAACAGACCAAGGAAAGCAACCAGCAGTCGGAGGATTCGTTCTCGCTGGCAGGTGCTTTATACATTAGTCAACAACCCGTCCCTGCTGGGCTCTAGGAAGCACTTCCAGATACGACAGACCTCAGACAGCATTCTGAATGGCACCCCTAATCACAGCTCCAAGAAAGACAGCAGGAAGGAGTCCAGCAAGCCAGCCGCTGAATCAGCTGAGTCCACTGAAAACCCAACAGACCAAGAAAATGTTGACTGAGATCCCTAACCTATAGTGAAGTTCACAGTTGTCGGTATATTCTAAACAAAATCTTATTACAGTAGGTGTTTTTATGACACTGTGAACAAACTGTACTTCACTCTATGTACGTAAAGTCTGGTCATTTCATTCAGCAGTAACATCTTTATCGTACCATGGTTGTACAATAGTCAAGAGGCCCTTTAATTATCTGATTTTGACATGAATTATGTATAGACAGTGTGGATCAATGTCAGCATCAGAATTAGAGGACAGTAGGTTGTTGAGATAAAAAGCAAAAACACAAAACACAAAGTATTATTTTATTCAAACTTTAATGAGGCACGTATGATTTGGAGAGTAGGGGTATTTGAACACTTTGGTAAAAACATACTAGTTACTAGGGATATAAAACTGAAAAACCAACAATAAACATAGACCCAAAGCTATTATTATTAGAGTCAAGAACACAGAATACTGCAACTTACAAGAATAGGCAACATGCAGTTATTCTTACACAGTACTCTGGGAATTACACCAGGATGGACACATGACCCAGATACAACGGAGCAATGAAATCACATACACAGTAACAAGTGCTTTCACCAGCACGACAGGAAGACTATTTAAAACACCAATTTAGTTTGATTCAGCGTGGACACTTATCTTCAGAGGGAATGTTTATAACATAGCTGGACAAAGAGCTCAAAGCCACACCACACAACACTTTTCTCTTTGAAACACAGAGATACAGTTTTTCAAAACATCTATACTCTCATATAAGAGGAATTATTTTCACTTTTTAGGTAAATGCACTCCTAATACGACAGCACAGATTTACTGAGAAGCTCACGGCAAAATATAATTATCTTACAGTTAGAACTGGCCTGGCCCATTTACTTGTTTCTACATTTAGCTGACATTGTATTATAATCTTTTTGTAAAGCACTTTAACTGTGACACAAGCGTTGTTACATTTTTCAACTGCTGTCCTCACCCTGACATCAGGAGACAGAAACAACATCGATTTGTGGTGAAGTGGCATCTTGTTTTCCCTCCATAATGATGTCAAATAAGCAGATATGGACGCAATAATTATTATCATAAAATCGATGGAATTATTTTCTCACAGAAACTTCCATTTCTTCCTGTGTGTGCCTGTGCTGATGTAAACATCTTGCACATGTAATATATAAATTTTGTTAGACTCAAAAAAAAAAATAAATCCTCACACATTCATAGTCAACCTAGTTCACCTACGCTTCCTAATCTCCTATTGGGTTTGTTGCACCAGTGAGGGCAGAATTTTTCACGAGTTCATGGAGTTTGTTGTATTTCTTAATGTATAAAGATAAGGCGTTTTGACTTTTTTGATCATAACTTGTATACTGCACTTATTTAAATATATTAAAAATGTCTGGTACGTGCTTTTCATGATTGTCCAGCTATTTATATATTTATATTGATCTTGCTCTAGAAGTGCATTAAAATTTTTCTTTTAGAATTATCTGTTGTTAAAATGTAACATTTCAGATATATGCAACGATAGTTAATGTGCACCCATAAACTTTTGAGTAAGCCAACTGACAATAACTGTTAGTAAACTAGCTGTTTCCCTGTTTAATGCTTTGATTATGTGCCTCTTTCCTCACCACAACTTTCCTGCTCACTCTCATATCAGATTTATCACTGCAAGGTTGTTGCATTCTAATGATGTTTTTGGAAGTTGATTTTTTGCAGTCTGAAAAGAAAATGGCCTCGTCAGGAGAATATTTCCAGCAATGGACAACAATGTTGACCTGAACCAAACCTGGTAAAGCTTTAACTAAAAATGAGTCTGACATGTAGTAGACTGCCCAGTCACTAAATTGTACAGCTTTGGATGTGGTTTAAAGCAAAAACATATATTTTAGGCGTTGTCGGATCAGCATAGATGTTTGAGCTTCTTTTGCAAGGCTAAATCGTCAGCACAAACTGTGCAGTTTTCAAACAACAAATACAAACAAAAAAAAACACCTTCGGGTTTTATCGGAAACTATCAACATTTACTGATTGGGATATTTGTAATTAGTTGTAATATTTACTGCTTCAGCTCCTAGTGGTAACGGATCACTATACTCAGATCCTACTTCACAGTCATCCACATTGGTCCTACCCTGAGACAAAGTAAATGAGTCGGTCACCACACTCTCTTCTGTATCTGCCTCTTTATCCCCATCACAGCTCTCGGTCTCCCCCTCCTCCTCGTCCAGCTGGCTGCCATTTATTTTCCTCTGGGACTCTGTGTGAGGTGCATGGATGTTAAAGTTCACTGTGAGGTTCCTCTCCATGTGGTACTGGTCTTTGGCCTTGAGGATCAGCTTGTACGTCTTGCTACGATATTTGTAAACCAGATGGAAGCATGTTGCACCAAGCAGAGGCACAGTAGAGACGGTCAGCAGACAGATGCTGACTGAGATGATGATCAGGAGGTTAGACATCCGCCTCCTAGTCGTGAAAAGCACCTGGACCTCACAGTCCTCACCTCTGTAGGACAGACAGAGGGAGTAGTTGGTGCCAGGACGTAAACCACTAAATAGATACGTGTTGATGCCTTCCTTGATCCTCGACCACTGCACGGCTGAGTGTTTGCGATCGGTAGTGACACATAAATACAAGCCATTAGAATAGACTTTTTCGGAGGCATCGGAAAGGTCCTGTTGCTCTTCGTGGTCAGTGTGGATGTTCCCAGGGGCGACAACAGTTGCAGCCCTATTGGCGCCCTTGTCCCTGGGGATGAAAAGAGGGTTAAGTCGCACTGTTGCCTCTGTTTCTGACACACCTAATGCAATGACACCAAAGTCAAATGTGTACTGCTTGATATCATCCAGGCTCCCGTTCAAGGAATGACTAGAGATGTATGTTGTATTAGCTGTCAAGCCACATTTACTAGCATGTGATGGGTATCTTGTCTCATGAGACCTAACATCTGCAGTGAGCGGGAAAGTCGGTATGATATTCACAGTTTCCTTTCTCTTTACATCAGGCAGATGCAAAGAATCAAACACAGACACTTCATTGTTTTTTTGATGTATAAATGCCTCTGTTTTAGTTTTACTGGGTGTTGTGGTCATTTTTCTTATAGGTGTGGAATTTGGTGAAGCCCCCACCTCTACTGACACTGAATCCTCAGCTCTACCAAACTCATTTGTGGCTGAGCAACTGTAGTTTCCTTCGTCTTCTTTCCTAAGGCGTGAAATCACAACAGTCCCGTTATTAAACACTCTGACAGGATGGTGGGACGTTAAGGGCTCTTCACTTGATTGCACTGAGTCATCCTCAGTGAATGACAAAGCCAGCTCTTGCTTCTGGATTTTGCTGTGAATATTCCAGATGACCAGTGGCTTTGGATTTCCTTCGAACTCACAGGTCAGGACCAGTGCACTGTCCTCATAGAAACTTGTGTTATCAATATTTGGCTCAGTTAGTATTCTTACCTTTGGGCTTGTGCACTTTGACTCAGGCAGTTTCTCAATCACCTCCCCTCTAAGATTCTCCGGAGTTGCACAAATGATCAAATTCTTCTCCGGGACTGAGATTGTGGTATTTAAAATCCAGTCTCTGAGCCAGTTGAGGGAGCAGGTGCATGAATAAGGATTGTTAAAAATCTGCAGATGTGATAAAGACACCAAACCGTCAAACGTCCCTTCAGCTATGGTTATGAATTTGTTATTGTTGAGTCGAAGGGATATCAGCTCTTTAAGGTTGGAGAAGGCATCTGTCGGCAGGTGGACCATCTCATTGTGGGTGATCTTTAACAGATGCAGAGCTCTGAGATTCTGCAGATCCTCCCAAGGAAAGTCTACAATTTTATTGTGGCTGATGTCAAAGTTATGCAGATGAACCAAAGGTGCAAGAGCCCCTCGTTCGATAGACGTTATCTCATTGCGGGCCATCCACAGCGATGTCACCTGGGTGACATTGTCAAAACTGCCAAATGGTATCAAAGTGATTTTGTTAACAGAGAGAGTCACAGTTGTAACATTCGGAGGAAATTCATTTGGGATTTCTACTAAATCTTTATAGGTACAGTCAGCAAAATGGCGGCCAAATTTGTCTGAGCAAGTACAAAGCTGAGGACAGCCAAGTCCTGTGCTGAAGACTGTGGCAATCCACACAGTGAAGCAGAGGATGTCTGCTGCTGCCATGTTCGGCCCCTGTAAAACAGTGTCACAGTCCATGCATCAATCAGAAGAATACTTTATCATTTTGCATATTGAATGCAAAGGTAAAATGTATAATTAAGCACTTAGAAACAAGACGTGGCAAAAACAAAATTAAAACCAAAAAATAATAAAAACAACCTTGTTTATGAGAACAAAGAAGCACATTTTTAGGGTTGAAGCTTCATTTATTTTCTACCCCCAAAAAAAGGCAGCACAAGAAGTTTCCCAGCACATACTCTGACCAGGCAACAGTTATTATGGGTTTCAAAGGATAAATTACTGTCAAACTAATAGAGAGTCATTTCAGCCAAAGGTGGTAGGTCACACCTAAGTATACAGGTAATTTTAGTTTAATCAATATACAATCTTCAATTACATTGTATTATAATTTTATCATTTTGTTTGTCTCAACTCAAAATGTGACTTGATCCTTTAAGACATTTAGCATTGTAATAATGCAAGAACAAGATAATGTCTCCGTGCCATGAGAAAGGCTGCACATAATTGTTTCTGGCTGGAATATCAAGCTCATTATCAGGGAACCTCATTTTTAAAATGTTGTGTGTAATCCTTTCATTGGCCAAAAAATGCGTTATTTCAAAATATAAGACAATGGAGGCTGACTTCATGTAGTCTCCTTCACCACTGCCTCTGACATCTCTGCATCCACTCTTTATGCCTTTATTGCAAATGTATCCTATAAAACCTCTTGACAGAAACTTTTTCTGGATATTTTGAATTTTCTGATGTCCCAGTGATATGAGTGCTACAAATAAAATTCTGTTAATCTCCAGTTTTATGAAAAGATGGAAACAATTTTAGAGACTGGTATATTGGTTTATTGGATTGGATTGTAGGCTCAAGCTCTACAGTTGCAGAACCGCTACAAAATAATTCTTCTGTTTGAGAAACATTGCGAAAGCGGACCCTTCTAGACGAGGAATCCTGCCTATATGACCACATCTATTATTGTGTTGTAAAAATTATTCACTGAAAACATTAACTGTGGCAGGAATCCTTTCTGAAGCAGGGGATAGGGATAATGTTAGTTAATCTACATTAGTTTCTAATTTGTTCAATAGTTGCTGCTTGTACTCAAAACTCAAAAAGGCATGGGGCTATTAATATTGCAGACTGACTATTGTTTAACATATTATATCATCATATCATAAAGTTGTTTAGGTGGCCTGGATAAAATGAGCTTCCGATTTGAAATTACCTACCAAGGAAAGGGATGATTCATGCATTCTGTACAGGTCATAAAACAATTTGGAAAGATTGTCATTTGGGGTTATGTAAAAAACTCACTTCACCTTAGTCATATAGCAGCCTTTATAGCCCTCATTCCTGCCTGGTCATTCTGCTATTAATATGCTATTAATCAATTGCTACTGAGGCAGCAGTGCATGTTTTGAGTTATCATGTATTTCCATCTACTGATCTCAGCTCAGGTCTATTTTTGCATTGACTGAGATGTCAACATAGACAAACCAGGTCCGTAGCAGCGTCTGCGTTCTAACTGCGCAGCAGCGCCGGTCTCTGTCCTTGGTGCTGAAGCGCAGCCGCACTGTCTGTTTGTTTACAGCGGTGTGATCCGCAGGGGGACATGCCACATCAAACCTGGTATTGTGATATGACACAGCAAGGCCAAAGGTAGTTTGTGCAGAACGACCCCTGCAGGCTCGCACATGAACATTTGATAACAAAAAAGAAAGACGATCCCTCACCTCTGAGTTCAAGCCTGGCCAATAAGCTCACCTGCGTTTTTCTAATTTCTGTCGAGAGATCCGAAAACGTCAGCCGGTGTTCCGAGTCAAGAGGAGCTCAGGCTACATGTTGTGATGAAGTTTGAAGATGAAGCTGAATGTGTCTGCCTCTACAAGATAAAAACACGCGTACGTTCTCTGGTTCTTCTGCCTGTGAACATTTGACATTGTAAGGTGTCCCCCACCTTCCTCACTCTCCACAGTTCTCTCCCTGCCTGTCTGGACAGAACAGCATCGACGATTCCCCAGCAAACGATTTAAAGGGGAAACGACCTTCAACGTGACAGTGGTTGTTGACAGGCATGATGACTGGAGTGAGTTCATTATAGGCTAATGAAACCTTTACTGCAGAGATAAATTAACAACAAGAAGACTTCAAATAGTAACTCCAAATGTAAAACTCAAATAGAGTAGAAAACGTTTAACAGAGAACTTTAAGATAAAAATAATTCTATTCACCATTTAAAAGTAAACAACAAGGATGAGTTTTCTACAGACTGATGAAAAATGTTGGATGAATGCTGCATGAAATGTTTCTTTGGCTAAAAACACTCAATTTAAAGTTCATTTGACCACACCTATTGTTTTTACTACATTTTTCATGTGTGGGTTTTAATATTTTCAGCTTAATGATCACTCCCTTCAGCAAAAGTTAACGACAATTGTTCCAAAAGCCAATGCTGCATGTGAAAAACACTTTTATTTGCTGACTTTAACAACTAAGGGAATAACACACAGCCGAGCAAAAAATTGTATCAGTCAACAAGTGTTTCCTAGTTTGATCTTCAGTAACACTTCACTTAAAGTTCTGTGCTGCTGAGCCATTTTAAGACTTGGCTGTGTATTTTAGGTTTATTGTTTACCACAGTGATACTGTGTGTTGGGGGGATTTCATGTGCATATTTGCAACGGTGGGTGAGCATCTGTGTCCATGTACAGCAAGTCTGGGCACATGTATGTCATAATTGCTAAGGTAATAAAAGAATAAGTGTTGCTATTATCTTTGCAGCCCGATGAATTGAGGTTGAGCTTACGTTTTACAATGATTCACATGTATTTACACATACAGTGTTTGTTAGGAGGCAAAAACACATTTTCTTTGTGTCTCTGTTTTTTAGGCAGAGTATTGTTGCCAGAATTATTTAAGTAAGCAGCACAGGTTTCAGACATCAGACATTGTCCATTGTCCTGCGATTGGCTTTTGATTTCATTGGCATTTTTCAAATTACTTAAGTGTTTTCTAGTTTCTGTCTTCTCTGTTTTGCATTCTCTCTCTTAAATGTCATTTTTAAAAAATTTACTTATGAATGAATGACCTAATGTAAGCACCGTATCTGCCAGTAGGACATAATAATGTTATCAGTCAAGTAACTGCTAACAGAAATAATTGAGAGTTGCAGCCATAGTTTTAATCCTTGTTTTTTACTTTTTTTATTCACCACAAAAAACAAACAAAAAACATTACAACTCACACAATACAAAACATAACAGCATAAAAACAGTGTGAGATACGACAAAAACACAAGACCTGTGTTACCTATGTACAGTGTATGTTTGCTTATGAAGGTGCATCAGGGTTGGAGAAGTGAGGAGGGATAGTGTGGGGGGAAAGGAAAGCTACTACTACTACTACTACCAACAACAACAATAATAATATTGATAATAATAACAATAATAATAACTATAATCGTAATCAATTAATACTGCTAATAATAATAATGATGGCTATTAATGTTATATTAATTGGATATTAATAAGAGTGATGGTATTTAATAAAAAATAAATAAAAATGACTAGTCTAATGTTTTTTTTTTGTGGTGTGTGTGTGTGTGTGGAGATGTATGTGGCTTCAGTCCCAGGCATTTTGTTTAAATTAAAACGTTCTAGAAATGGGTTCCAAGCTTCACCAAACTTTGCTGTATGTTTTTTTATGTAGCAATGTTTTCTCTATGGTTATGTATTTTTGTAATGTCATGTATGTATATGTCAGATTTGTCAAGTGACTGATATGTAGTGAGGTTACAGATTTCCAGTTTTGATAAATTATTTTCTTGGTGATCGTTAGAGAGATGGGTACTGTGTTTTTATATTTAACTTGGAGATGACCAACTTCTGAGATGTTTCCAAGTAAACAGAGGGATGGACATGTGGGGATTCTGCAGCTCAGGATAGCGGAGAGTGTCTCTGTCACTGCTAAACAGACAGAATGCACCAGGTTGGAGGCCCAAGTGACGTGGAAGTGATCATCTGTGCTACGTGAGGTGCATTGTGAGCAGGTATCTGTGTTGGTAAAGCCCATTTTAAACATTTTGCTCTGAGTGATGTGGGTTGTGTGAATGGTCATGTATTGTATATGTTATAAAATTGTGTTGCTAGTCATGGAGAAGGTGTTGTAACAGATTTCTATCCAAAAGTCAGAGTAGAGGGAGAGAGTAAGATCTTTTTTCCATTTTTCTATTGGGACTGTTATTATATAGTCTTTGTTTGATATAATTTGATGGAGTTCAGACAACAGTTGACTTTATGAGTTTATTATCTCGTCAGTTAGTGTATGTCTTAAATGATAGAAATTGGTTATTCTCTGCTTATGGTTATTCTTCTGCTGTCATGTTGGAAAGTGAATTGGGGTGTTGTGTTTTGATAGTCTGTCCTTGTTTTTTCTTATTAATTTATAATAGTCGAAAATGGACAGAAGGAAAATCCCAGCACCACAGCATTGGAAAGAGGTTGGAATTAAAAGCTGAACATAAAATAGTAACCTTCTGACAAGTATCTGCATCAACAAAAAGGAGACTTTCCACATACTGTTTCCATAAAGAACCTGGTTTTCCAGCAGATGGCACTACAATCCGGGGGAACTTTTAAAAAGCTGTTTCTCTGACATCAGTGAACAGCTGGTAGTAAAGCAGATTTTCTGCTTTGAGAATGTGCAAGCTTGTCTCAGATAAATTTTACCACCTAAAAAGAAACCAGCTGCTTTTTGTCTTCTTTGTTCTTCAAATGGTTTTGTTTCAACTTGTCCGCCAAGAGTACTGGACACTTGTTTAAGGTGACATCAACCTCTGTGATCAATCTTAATTCACGAGAGATGACATTTTATGTGTCTTACACGGTCCCTTGGTGATAGTTTTGACACATCTGCAATAATCATGTAAAGGCTTGTCAAAAAGACTTGAGAATTACTTCTTCTTATTCCTTTTGGCTGAAATTTGAAAACTCACTTGAATTAGTAGATGTGTTGTTTTTAGTCACCATGAGACATACTGTACATTGAGCAAGATACTTAAACTTATAAAACCCAGACCCTACATCTCACCACTTCAGCAAATGGAATAAATTAAATATTTAATTATAATTTACAGCAAAAACTCTCTAAATAAGCAGAAGAAGTCATGTTAACGTTGTGAAACCTTTGTTTCTGTAACTCCTAGAACATGAGAAACAATATTATCAAAATTAATTTTACAAGCAACAATATTAACTAGCTGGTGAAGCAACTCCACTTGTTTGCATAGTGCATTAATGTGTATGATACTCCAAATTTACACCAAACATATCAACCAGATCAGATCAGCGTTTGTTTGACAGTCTCGGATCATTTGTTGCCATTGTTGAAGATACTGTCCATTCAGTTTGGGTCTTCAGCCTCACTTACCCACCAGAGGTCAGTCTTCACCAACCCATTTACTGTAGCGTGGACTGTTCCACACAGAACTTTGTTTAAAGTTGTAGCCCAAGTTACAGCATTTCTAAACGTGTCAGTGTAAAACTTTCCCATAAACATAGTCTGTTGGTACTGAACGTTGGCACAGCACATAAATCATGAGCTGCAGAATCCTCCAGTATGAGCATAATACTCTGAGATACTAGAGTTGTAGTTGAATATTCCATGTACACTGATGTAACTCAGTGGATACTTATGTGCAGTTGTTCTGTACTACACAGTACTGAAGGGGTGTAAATGAATGCACATCACGTATAGGTCCAAAGGATCAATAAAGATATTTTTATTGGATTATATATCCATTTTATGATAGTTTTTGTACAACATTTCAAGTTTCCAGTGCTTTCTAGGTTATAACTATATTTTTGATGCATTGTTGATATATTGATGTATTGCTGTTCTTCTGCCCTTTGAGATGTACAGTACATTCTTGATATTTATTACCCTGGAACCATACCTGTCATCTTGCCTATCGGTATGTGTGTGTGTGTGTGTGTGTGTGTGAGAGAGAGAGATGCTGCATAATCTGATTGATGTAACATAAAAATACCCCTTATCAATAAAATCTTTGCATTTAATCCCTTGGATTAAATACATTTGGATTGTAAATATATTGGATTAAAAACGTCTCTCCCAAATTGTCCCAAACTATACCAAATTCCATGGCAATCCTTCTGATAGTTCTTGAACTCAAATGTCAACTGTATGGTGGCAGTAGAGGAAAACATTAGTGTAACCTGTGACCCACCGTAAAGAGTTGTTTGACACAGTGATTGTACACAACTACTGGTGATATACTAGATAAAATTCCATACTCTGGTGCCAAGCTGGTAGCATGGATAAACATCACAACATCTCATTACACAATAACTAAGGTTGTATATATAAAACAGTGTCAGGAGGTCCGAAGGAACATTTCTCCCTTGAATTCACCGTACATAGGTGATGTGGAGTTGGTTTATCACGCTTTGCATTAGGCTCCAGCTGAGGTAGAAATTCATCAAGTCATCTGTCATATATTACACAGGCAGAAAATTAAAAAGAGATCACATGTGTCAATGCAAATTGTAGAAAGAGTGAACCTCACCCCATCAGCACTTCTCCTGTTTGCCCCATCCATTTCCCTGATAACTCACAGCCCTTGATGGAGGAGAGCAATGTGATTGTTGTGGTAATGTGTATCTATTGCTCCTCATGTGAAGCCCTGCAGTATCACTGACTATCACAGCCCTGTATAATATGAGAGCTTGGAGGGCTTTAGAGAGCCTCATTTACCTCCATAATCGTCCACAGGCATCGACATGCTAGTGTAGTGTTACCATGTACACAGAATAGCCAGAGTGAGAGATATAGTATAAGACTTAACACAAAAGAGGGCCCTTGTACATGGCTGAGGGAGAATTAGCATAGTGAAGACATTGCATTATGCAAATGTGTTATGGTACCTCTGTGACAGTGCTGGTAAATTGGATGATGTTTTATGATGATGTAATATTGAGTTAAGACACAGCGGATCAGTGCATTTAATACCTCTTTGATATGTGTCTTCCCCCGCGAACAAGCCCCTCCTCAACTTGTCCTGCTTTGAGACACCAGATTTGTCAACTTGCCTTAGCAACGCTTCTCAAGCTGTAATGAGTCCTGGAGTTCGTGCTCAGAGTCAGTAAGACAATAAAACTGTGGTGGATTAGCCTGTGGAGTCACAGGCTGACTGTAGGTGCCGAGAGGGTTAAACCTCACTAAGGGGATAAAAGGATTGGAAATGTGTTTTGGCTGCAGAGAGACTCATCCAGCAATCATTTTATTTACTGTAGTTAAAAATTTAAAAACTGACTTTTTTGGTGAGGGTGCAGTCCCCTGGAGAAGTAAGGTTAAAGGGATCATCAGCAAGGCCAGCAGCTTGACAATCAACAAGAATTAATCCTGTTTCAGTGGTTAAGGTTGAGTGAAAAAAGGGAGCTGCACTTGTGCAATAATACTGTAGACACAAACATGCACAAATGCAGCAACACACACAGGATGGCGGCCTTGGCTTTGTTCTAAGACTCTTAGCCGTTTGTCTAGTGTTACACAGGCTCCATTTACTCCTGATTGCCTGTGACTGGTGACCTCTGAACCCAATCCACACAGGTACGGCAGGAGTAACCATCAATACTGGCAGCAGGTTGTTTTTGCCTCTGGGCTGGTGGATAAATGATGCCCTTGGTAGACACACACATGACCAAAAGAGAAACACACGTACACACGCAAGCACACACGCACACACACATGCACATGTGTTTTAACAGCTGTTATTATGGCCCGTTTTTATAATTTTTATTTTAAACACATCTGTGACATTTTATTCGCTGAAAGCTGTTATCACATCTGAAATCTCTCCATCCTGAATGATCAAAAATCATTATTAAAGCTGTGCTTGGTTTGAAATTCATCATCAGTTAGTCTTTAAAGCCCACTTCAAATATACAGTTTGATTCTAATTTAACTGAAAAAAATAAAAACCTCCAGCCATCGTTGTCATCTAAGTTATTTACACACAGCATAGAAGAGAATGTGGTGCAGATGCCAGGAATATTTTTTCGGTTGCACACCTGCCACTCAGTCACTGATGGGATTGGTTGCTGTGTGTTCACAGTGTATCAGTGTCTAATGGTGTCATGGTGTGAGTCTTGGACTTGGTGTGTCATGTTTTTGGGTGTGGTGTGGTGCTTCTGCTCTTGTCTGCTGGCTGCCCCCTGTGTTTTGTTTGCTTTTCCCTCCACTCAGTCACACACACCTGTCTCCACTTTTAATTAAGGATAAAGCCAGTTACTTTTCAGTCACTCCCTGTTGTCACAATATTCTCACAGATCATCATGTTGTTTGTTCAACCCCCGCTTTTAATCGGGAGTGGTCACATATGAGAGACTGATTTTTTTGTTTATTCTAAACTGCATCCCTGACTTCTGCATTTGGGCCTAATTAAAAACTCATTCATTTCCATCTGATAAACCCAGTTTTTTAGAAAAGTACAAAGGATGATTGAAGTATTTGCTCAGCTTGATTTGGAATGAAAACCCAAAGTAGATAACTTGGAATCTTAGTGAATGACTCGTGGTTCTATGGCAAGAGTTCTTGATTTTGGGACATGACCTGATATTAGGCCTTAGAGAAAAATAAAAAAAGGATTGATTCTATATACAGACATATATACCTTCACATCATCTACCCAAATCCCTCCTCTCCTTCCTTCTCACACATCCCCCTCCACCCTGCATTTTATCCTCCCCACTTTCTTTCCTTGCTGTCTGAAGCCCTTGTTACAGACAAAGCAGATTTAGTTGGGTGCTGGGCACTTGGGGACGTCACAGATGGTCTCACCCCTCCTTTCCATGTCCCTTGCCTCCTATCACACAGGTAGAAAATGTATTCATCTCATCCTCTCCGGCCAGAGAGGTCACAGCCTTATCTCGCCCTCTGTGTAGCGCTGTCAGTTCACCAGGCACAAACCATAACTTCAAACTGCTATCGAGAGCACCCTGTTGTCAAAGTACTGCAAGAAAGACAAGGAGGCAGTGACAAGGCGAAAGAACAAAGAGGTGGAAGAAATGCACGAAGGAACAGTGAAACAGCAAGAAAGACAAGGATAGAAAAAGGAAAAAGGGGTGAGGAGAAGAGTGGTGTCTTAATGGTGAAAAGAATAGACTATGAAGTATGAAAAGCATCTGTAAACAATGAAGAGGAAGCAAAATAATATTCATCTGAAAACAATAAAATTCAAAGAAACGTCTGAGTGCATATTTACTACAATAAATTCATATTAAGCAGCCATTTGTTTTTTTAAACGAAGCTCCAAGCTTTACATCAACATCTAGGAAAACTACCTGCCAGGGTTCCTGATTTTCTGTTAGTAAGCTAATCATTTTGTGACTGAATGGTGAGTCCTTTGCATTTTTTTTACTTTCCCTAAACCCCGAACAAACAATTGGTGTACAAAGAGGACTTTAATTATTAGGCAGGAAAAAAAAAACTCTTAATCCCATGCCATACTGTGGAAAAAACAGGTTACACAGAAGCACACAGACATTATAGGAAATTCCTAAGAGGAGAGAAATTTTAGTGCACAATTTTACTGAACTGGGAGAATTTAGAAAATGATTCTAAACGTCTTGCTAAGACAGATTATTTTGCATTGAACCTACAGTGAAATAAGGATTGTGGGAAGATGGGGAGTGGAGTAAGGGTGGAAGACAGTGGGGGTGTTTGTGGTGGAAGTATTACATGCAGCTCCCTTCCCCTCAACGGGAAGTGTTTTACAATGCAGGCGTCAGATGTAGAGAAAGGCACTTCCACTAGAGTCCAGTTAATTAACCACATCAGTTTCTTAATGTGATCAGTTTTAATTAAAATGGAATTTAATCTGGAGTATTAACAGGGGGGTAGCAGCGGTGACAGTTGGGTAAGACGAGGGTGAGGGGTGTGAGGAGGTTACGCCACAGTAGGCAGGTTGCTTAAATGTGTGTGTGTGTTTGCACCAGGAGCTGCAGCAGCGCCGGTTTCCCTCACTTCAGATTTGTGGGCGTCTAATTAATATGGATGGAGCATTAAGCCTTTTGGACTCTGGTGCCTCTCATTTCATGACTATTAATGATTTTAATGAACTGGGCTAATAAGGCCGTTTTTCTCTGCTGAGCTCTGGAAGGGCTGTCCGACACACTCCAGGGTCAGGAGGACAGGCTCTCCCGGCCTCCCGATGGGAAATTAAAACAGCACTCACAAACCCATTAATGCTACATTGTCTGTGCACTCATCAGATGCTCAAACATGGAGAGTATTGTGTGAAACTATTTATCACGGAGGAAGGTAGCGTAAGAAGAGTCACCTGGTGCTGTGTGGAAGGGACATGAATGATCAAACTAACCAAAGCCCTTTTAAGGCAATGAATACACACAGTTTCTGGTTTCACTTGTAAAAGTAATAGTTTACATATGATTTATGCTGCCCTAAAGGACAGTGCTCTAAAGAGGTACAATGCTTGTGGTCGTGAAAAACAGGGCACAGTAGTAAAAGCTGGAAAGTAAATATATGGAGAAGGTAAGATGTTTTTTTACTCACATTATGCATCTCTGATGAATATTTAAACCTATATATTTGGCTGACCTAGTCTTAAATACTGTTTGTGTTTAGTTTATTTAGTCCAATAAAGTTCATATGCATCTACACACTTACACATATACATTTATGCCTTTACTCGTGCACACACATGCCACAGATCATATGTGTGTATGTTATATATCATTTTACAATCCTTACACCAAAGGCATTTAGATAGAAAATACAGCTTATATTACCTACTGTACCCTCCTCACTCACCGTTCTTTTGAGAGAACCATGGCATCATTTTCCCCAAATAGATTTTACTGTCATTGATAGATTAGAGTAGATTAGAGTCATAAAAATTAACAGTTCAGCTTTAAATGCAATAACCTAATTGATCTGTTTACTTTATATCTCACACCATTCTCTGGTCATATTTGCAATTTGTCAAATTCTCTGTTATTAACCAAATACCTACAAAAGTGTCATTTCCATCAACCCCAGGTGTACTTTCTGATTAGTACTAATTACCAAGTCTTAACATGCAACACTAAGATGGTAACTATGGTAACAATAAATATGAGCATAAATGGTAAATCACAATCACACACACACTCACTGGGATATACTAAGTTGGGGTTCAGTGTCTTGCTCAAGGACACTTTGACATGTGACCGGAAGACCCGGGAATTCAATTCAATTCAATTCAATTCAACTTTATTTATATAGCGCCAATTTACAACAAAGTCATCTCAAGGCACTACAGAATAAAGTCCAGACTACACAAGTATGTAGAAGCAACCCAACAAATCCCCCTTGAGCAAGCCATAGGCAACAGTGGAGAGGAAAAACTCCCTTTAATGGGAGAAACCTCCAGCAGAACCAGGCTCAGGGTGGGCGGCCATCTGCCTTGACCGGTTGGGGTGAGTGGAAAGTTGAGAAAGAAAAGAAAAGAGCAACGAAAGCAACAACAAAACAACAACAAAAAGCAACAACAAAACAATAAGAAAAGCAACAACAAAACAACAAAAAAGCAACAACAAAGCATCGTACAGGTTGTAGGACATAGAATTAATGGTATACAGTGGTGACAAGTAAATGTATAGAGAAAAGCTAGTTCAGGTTGAGTGAGCAGTTTAACTATAAGCTTTATCAAAAAGGAAGGTTTTAAGCCTAGTCTTAAAAGTAGAGAGGGTGTCTGCTCCCCGAATTTGGATTGGAAGCTGGTTCCACAGGAGAGGAGCTTGATAGCTAAAGGCTCTGCCTCCCATTCTACTTTTGCAAACTCTGGGAACCACAAGTAGGCCTGTATTTTGGGATCGAAGTGGTCTAATCGGGCGATACAGAACTATGAGATCTTTTAAATATGATGGAGCTTGACCATTAAGAGCTTTGTATGTAAGGAGGAGGGTTTTGAACTCTATCCTAGATTTTATGGGAAGCCAATGAAGAGAAGCTAGTGAAGGTGAAATATCTCTTTCCTAATCCAGTCAGCACTCTTGCTGCAGCATTTTGGATTAATTGAAGGCTTTTTAGGGAGTTATTAGGACACCCCAGAAGTAGGGAATTACAGTAGTCCAACCTAGAAGTAACAAATGCATGGACCAGTTTTTCGGCATCACTTTGAGACAGGATGCTTCTAATTTTAGCAATGTACCGTAGGTGGAAGAAGGCTGTTCTAGAGATTTGTCTTATATGTGATGTAAATGCCAAATCCTGGTCAAAAATAATTCCAAGGTTCCTCACCGTAGTACTGGAGGCCAAAGTTATGTCATCTAAAGTAAATATATTGTTAGACAGCATATTTCTCATGTTTTTAGGCCCAAAGAGGATGATTTCAGTTTTGTCTGAATTTAGAAGTAGGAAATTGTAGGACATCCAGGTCTTTATGTCTTTTAGACATGCTTCAAGTTTGACTAATTGGTTAGTATCTTCTGGTTTCACAGATAAATAGAGCTGGGTATCATCTGCATAGCAGTGGAAGTTTATGGAATGTTTCCTAATAATTTTGCCTAAAGGTGACATGTACAGATTAAAAAGTATTGGTCCTAACACAGAGCCCTGTGGAACTCCATAGCTAACTTTGGTGCATAAAGAAGAGTCATCATTAACATGAACAAGTTGGAATCTGTCTGAAAGATAAGATTTAAACCAATGTAATGTGGTTCCTTTAATCCCAAATCCATGTTCTAGTCTCTGTAATAAAATGTTGTGGTCAATGGTGTCAAATGCAGCACTAAGGTCTAGTAAGACGAGTACGGACACAAGTCCATTATCTGAAGCGAGGAGAAGATCATTGGAGACTTTTACCAGTGCTGTTTCTGTACTGTGATGAACTCTAAATCCTGACTGAAAGTCTTCATACAAATTATTCCTGTAAAGGTGATCACATAATTGTTTTGCAACTACTTTTTCAAGGATTTTAGAAATAAACGGGAGATTTGATATTGGTCTATAGTTGGCTAAATCACCTGGATCAAGACAGGGTTTTTTAAGTAATGGTTTGATTACAGCAACTTTATAAGCCTTTGGTACATAGCCAGTTTCTAAAGATAGGTTAATCAAATCTAATATGAATGTGTCTATTAAAGGTAGAACATCTTTAAGCAATTTGGTTGGAACAGGGTCTAAAATACATGTTGTCAGTTTTGAGGAGGCGATAGTTGAACTTAGCTCAGTGAGATCTATGGGTGAAAAACAGTCTAAGATGGATTGGGGCCTTATTGAGGAATCTAGAGCTGTTGTACATGAAGATCTATCTGTAATATTTGTAGGGAATCAAACCAGCAACCTTGGGATTTGTGAACGACCGCTCTACCTCATTTGTCACAGTCGCCCAGTTAGGACTTTCAATGTGACTGATGTTTTTATTTCTTTCATTATTCTTTCATGTACCTTCAATTGTGTCAATGTCACTGGTGAATTGTAGCCTTGAGAGATTTGACAATTTCCCAGAAAACTTACATACCACATTTCCATAACAGTTGGGACATGTCTGATATATTCTGGTCAGATCTAATATGGAATAAATGAAAGTTGAGTAAGCGACAATTTAGACCACACAGACTGTTATCATTGAAAAGTGCAAAGCCATTATCAGTGATGGTATGGGCGGAGGTCCGTTGATATTTCAGTAGAATAATATCAGGCCTTATTCTGCACATGCTACAACTGCGTGGCCTTGTAGAAACAGAATGTGTGTGCTTGACTGGCCTGCCAACATTCAGAGCTTCCTCTTTTTGAAAATGTATGGTGCATCCAGAAGAAGACGATAACGCAATTGGGAGTGACTCTTGTATCCAGAGAGAATGGAAAAAATATTACACTTAAACACATAAACATGCCCCTGTCCCAGCTTTGTTTGAGTGGCATGAAACTCCAGTTTTAAATTGACAAAATACAATATTGGTCAGTGAAAACAATAAAAATGTTTTCTTTGTAACAGCCAAACATTTATGCAAATTAAGAGGTTTTGTTTAATTTGTTCTTTAATAAAACTAATGTCTAAGTTATGTACCAGGAATTGACCATCTTTGTGTATAGGTGCTGACAAATCATGAATTTATAATAATATGTTTTGACATTTAAAACACTGGAGGAATTTTTAGAATGTGATGCCAAGTAAACTTACCAGGAAATGTATACATTTATTAAGAAATGCTGCCAGAAGTCCAAATAGAAACACGATCTGTTTAATGAATGACAAGCTATTTTAGGTTAGAAGGAAAAGCAACTTTGATTTATGAGTAGTTTTTTTCCTTCAAGCTTAAGCCAGTGACTCTACTCCAGAGAGCTTTTGTCCCATCCTCCAGGAATGAATGTGCCTCTTCTCATTTTAGTTCATTGAATCAACTCGGAAACATAATAAAGTAGCTGTGCTGCAGAGGCGCCGCTAGATAAAATAAGAAACAGCACTTTGTGTGACTGAAGAGTGTGCTCTTTTTACAGCAAATAACAAGGTGAAGTTTTTTTGTTTTTTATACTTTCGTGTCTGTAATCATGGTGTGACAAACCGTTTTATCAAAAACTTCAAGGTCTCAGTTAAAAAGGAAGAAACAGCAGCCAGTTTCTCATGCATGAAAGCTTGTGACCTTTGCTGCCATTTCACACTGAACACTATCCCTGACCACTGCTCTTTACTACATTTTCTCACCCCCACCTCCAACTGAGCCCTCTGAAATACTCTCCCTCACACTGATAGACAGGCATTGATTATCACTTCACTGCAACGGCACAACACAGAAGCACAATCATCCTTGACTTCATCCTCCTCCATCTTCCCTCTCCCCCCACATTCTTCTCGCTGGCTGGGTCATATCATGGCAGAGTTGCTGGCCTTGTGTGGGAAAATTTACAGCCCGATGTAACCATCTGTTATAAAGCGAATGCATGATGCTCGAGCTCCTTTGCCATCTAGAGCATGCTGCTTTGTATTGTAAATGTGCTATTAGCATTCATGAAGGTATTTACATGCATTCACAAGCTATGCTGCTGGTATTTATTTCTTACATTCCACAGAAAAGTTATGGCATTCTGCTAAGTTATGATGATACTCCTTCAAGGGACAACTTGCCCCCAAAACTTACCCTAATATTAAAAAGATGAGCATTTGCTCCTGTACATTCTCTCTTCTTACTGCGTACAACTCGAAACACGAGGTAATTGTCACATCCAGTTCCCTTCACTCATGTACATAAAAGTGAGACTGTATCTTGCATCGCTTTGGAAAATGTTAAAAGATGCAAATCTTCATGTAAAAGTAATATTTAACTCACAATCAGCTGCTGCCTTTAAATGTAAGGTAGAAAACCCAGAGTATATTGACATGACTCCATCTGAAAGTGGATGACTTCATCAACACACCAAAAATATTTAACTGAAGTAAACATTCCCATAAAAATACAGGCATCAAAACCGTGTTGATTAAGGCATATAGAGCACTGACAATAGCTCTGTTGCTTCATGTGTCTCTGTATGGTCAGAGTGAACAATACCTGGAGCCTGAAACTAAAACAGACAAATTAAATATAGGCATCATTAATTTAAGTGTTTACACTTTTCCTATCGTGACAGTGTGTTCAGTGGAAAGAGCCCATTTTCCATGGTGCTGCAGAAGCCCTCATCGTGGATTCTCCTTTTAGTTGATGTCCACAGTATAGTGCACAATCAAACTGTTAGACAACTGTAGGCTCCACAACCCTGTCATTAAAGGTGCAAATCCTTATTACAGAAATGTAAATGTCTTTGAGTTTGTTCCAGACTTTAGCTGCTCAGGATCAAAGGTTTGACAATTAGCATCAGAAACTTAACACTTTACAATGTTAGAACTACCTGACACCACTAAACCCTCCACTCAGAGTACATCAGAGTGAACGAATGAGCATAATAATAGTCATGAAACATTATGGGGAGATTAATGACTGCAGCCCACTGGCATTTAGCTAGATCTTCTTCTGTATGCTGGAGATGTGCTTCCTCTCCTGAAGGCCTTCAGCTCTTGATGGGTGAGGGAGCAGAGCTAATATGACCATGGTAGCTTTTACAGCCACATCTATTACAGTTACTAACTATGTCATTTGTCCTCCTGACCAAACAACAATGGCAACTGGCTGAGGTTTTTGCAGGTCTGGCTTTGGTTGAAGCAGACGGCAGTTGACTGTGGGAGGATCGGCTATGTTTACACTCATCCCTTCGCTGCATAAGTGTTTAATTCGGCCATTATTGGGTCCCTAACTGACATAGTCATTATTTTTTGTCACCATTAACGGCTTATTGCCTCTTTTTTAATTAAGCAAGTTCCTTAATTAGATGTGCAGCATTCAAGCCTACAAACGGCCTGTCGAGGTAATGAAGTAAAGGCCCAGGTTTATGCCGGGAGAGTGGATAAAGAGAGACTCTGTGTGTGTGTGTGTGTGTGTGTGTGTGTGTGTGTGTGTGTGTTTGTGTGTGTTTGTCTGTGTGTCGGGCAATGGCAGTTTTCTGCTGTAGAGAGTGATGGTGTTTGTTCGCTTATTGTGTTGCTCAGTGATGAATGCTTTTGCGAGGCGAATAGAGATGGAAAAAAAAAGCTTTGCCACAAGGCAAATACTTTCTTCATATTAGTCACCATTGACATCCTATTTTAGTGCGGCTTGATCTAGTTAGTGCTGCAGCAGTCAGACGATTGGCTGCCAAACATTAGCCTCATCTCTGTGAGACATCACAGGCTGCCTCACAATGAGGACGTGCCCTGAACGGCAACAACCCGCCGTCACAAATGGAAGGACAGAACCTATCAGTTTCTGTGAGATGTTTTGTGCGCTTGCATCTTTTAGCAGGGTAATTCACGGTGTGCGTGTCAATACATCATAGGCCTCTCTAAATTGAGCTTTGAAACACAAAGGGAAGGGCAAACAAGATGGACACAAAAATCAATCTCCCACCTGATAACAGAGTGAACACATGCTGCCTCTCTGAGAATTGACGAGGGGTTGGCATGCGGCAGTATCTGCCTATCTGCCTGTGATGTCCTCTGAAAACAGTTGTCGCTGACATGCCATGCACAAGGCATGAGGCAGACTCAGATAAGGTTATTTAGTCCTGACCAAGCTTGAATAATGCCGTACATGAATTGCCTCTGAGAAATTGAAAGAAGAAAAAGAAGAAAAGACAATCAGTGTTGACGTTTGAAAGAACATATGTCATGCTTAAAACCATCAGAGGACATAAAATGTCCCTGTGTTTCTTTCTGCAGCTATGGTGCAGTTAATTTTCTTGGAGCATAAAAAACCTTTTAAACTCTGATTAAACAGGGGAAGTCCGCAGCCAACCACTGCATTTGTCTCTGTTGGTGAGAGAGAGAACTGATGGCTTGGTGAGAGCACAGTGGCCATGTCTCTGTTTCTGTTGTGCTGACTTCATCTCAGCCCTGCCTTTGAGCTACTATTGATCTGAAGCACATTAGTTCTGCACTGGGGGACTAAACAAGGCCTACAGAGCTGTGCCACAATCACGCAGCAGGCTAAAGATAGGCTTTTGACTGCAGACCTCTGTAGAAAACACTGGAACTTGAGTTTTAAACCTCAGGTCTTTTTATGGAGTTTTGGCAAATTTTGGGGTCATCATTACGTTTATTCCAGTTTGTGGACAACCTCTCTTTTCCCCATGTATGTACTGCACATTTTTACAATTTGTACTACATTTTTTTCTTTCGGCATTACCTAAATTGTATGTATTTATGTTGCTGTGATGTGTTCACGTCTCTAACTGTTCTCTAACAGTTCAGAGTATCACAAGTGAGCTGATTACTATTTGCAGAGACTTTCCACAATGGATGCCTAAACTCAGCCTTGGATTTTGAGAACACGGTTGTCTTCCTCAGCCAGATTCCTTCGTGAGTGTCCCTGGAGAGAGACCCGACAGAGAAAAGCCATAAGACAAGCTTCAAAGGACACAAAGAGATTGCTTGCCTCGCCTCCACCACATCTTCCTTTCTCCTCCCCATTCCTCATCTCTGCCCCCTCTCCTGGTTTCATTCATACATCAGTTGGAGGAGATGGAGGCGAACTAGAAGGAATGAGGGAATGGGTACATTTACGAGCCATTCCCTTGAGGGTCTGCAAGATTTCCTCCATTTGGATGGATTGTCAGTGGCCAGGGGGCTTTTCTCTCCAGATGAGCCTAGCACTGTGTCCGCATCCCTCTGATTTTCCTCACCAGCTCCTGCACTGGGCCTGTGCCCAGGCTGAAGTGCTCCCTCTCTGGGTAATCTCCCTTTCCAAGCCCCTTTGATCTGAGTCTATACACCAGGCATGGCCATGGGGAGGCCTGCTACACCCAGCAGCCACCCTGGAGAATCAGCGAGTGGGTAAAAGCTAGCACACAATATAACAAGCTGAGTTTACATGGAGCTATTAATAATCTCTGAGTAAAAGCTCTGTCCTCTGCACTAAGTTGCACATTATAAAAAAATAATTGATTTGAAATAGGGGACATCTTGTCACTTAAATGCTGTGTCTTTTTACAGGAGTTAATCTTTTAGTCTGTAATTTAATGCACCTTTATCTGCTACTTTTCTCCAAAACCATAAGGTAGCAAAATCTCAGCTGCTAACGTTTGGAACGTTTGGAACTTCTTCAGAGGTGTAGATGTCTTGGTGCCCCCCTCTCACTATGGTTTTTTTCCTCTTAATTCTTTTAGGAGGATTTACAGTCGTGACATATTCCTTTAGTTTCTTGGAAAGGGGGTGACTCGTTATGCAATCACTTATTTTATGTTTTGTATTTGTAATTAATTTAGTACAGTTTATAGTTTCTGTTTTTGGTAAATTTCAGTCAAACTAAAAAAGCCAAATTACATCAGCATAAAAAATAAAAGGAGAAAACTTCCAAGAAGAGTAAATCTTTTTCATATCCACTGTCCATTATATGTGCATGATGCCTTGCTGCCTTCATTATGTTGTGCTACAATACTCAGGCTAAACCTACATATTGTCATCTTTAGAAGTTAGAGGACATTTGAGACAGGAGCAGCATCAGTCATGTATTGCATGTATACAGTGTTTGTATAGAGCTAGTTATCCCTGGCACACACAACACTATTATAAATAAACCTAATTAAAATTATAAAATAACCTCGGGATGGTTGACAAGTGGTTTAAATGGTTTAATATACTGTAGATAACATATACAAGCTACTGAGAGTCATGCTTTCATGATCATATTTTCAAACCATATAGGTTCTTTTTCAAGGATTTGATGAATAAAAGTGGAAAATTAAATAAAATGGTAGGAACAATTATACAATTAACTAATTACTAAAAGGTATTTAAACATAAACATTTATCAAATACCAAAATCTGAGTATTTTATGTGAATTAACTGAAGCACAATGAGGACATATGTATAATTTAAATCAGGAACTGTCTAATCACACAATAATTAAAGAAGAGTATATATCGTATTGTTTTCAGTACTTCAGTTGATCTCCAAAAAACAACAGCGGTTCAATACAACACTCCAAAGTTTCATTAGGTTTCTAAATGTTAAGGGCATTGAAGGTAAATGACTCTTCCCAGTAAGATACACTCCACATCTTTTCTTCCCAATGCACATTTTCATTATAAAACAGTTCTCGGTTTGAACTACGTCTTATTCACGTTCATATTATGACATGATGATATTCTCACTTCTCTTACATTAGTCATTTTTATTATTTCTTATGTTATCTGCAGAGTTATACAGCAAAAGCTCCCTTTGGGTGGCTAAGAGGTTTTTACAGTGCTGAATCTCTCTCTCTTGTCAGCCTCTACCTTGCTCTCTGCCATCAGCATTAGCCATGTTGTTGAATATGTTCACAGGATGGAGGAAGATTCAGTGAGAGGAAAGGAGGCAGAGGTAGATGCCAAAATAGTAGATGCTCTTCTATCTCACAGCATTTTCATGCAGTTCACATTTTTCCTCTAAGGAATCACGCGAAGCGAAAGGAGATCCAGGCTCGTTTTTGTTTTACACTCTCCCACTCAAAGGGAAATATTCATTAGGTCTTGCTCAGAAATAGAGCGGCTGAGTGGAATGAGGAGAGGAAGGAAACAGAGAGTCAAAGAGGAAAAATGGATGAGATGGGCAGACAGAGGAACCAGCAGTATGGTGGTATATCCCTTTCTCAGTTACAGGGCATAGTTTTCAATTGGAATAACCTCATATGACCCCGTCAAAGATGCCAGCTGTGGAGCTTACCATTGAAAAAAATCATTGTCATGTCATGGATGTTTTGCTTGTTGGAGTCTCCCATATGGGCAGTTACTCTCCCTTTATCTACTTTATTTCTCCATAGGTCCATTAAATGTTTTTGTTTTATGTACTCATTGAATATGTGGACATATACATCGGTTTCCTGTGTGTTCTGCAGTAAAAGCTTCACATATTTCACACATCTGAACTGGAGGAGAAAAACATGGGTAATGCTTAAGTAATGTTAATTTACTGTGTACTTCTCTAGATTTACTGTGTACCTGTACAACATGTGTAGGTACAAAGGAACAATTTGTAAAGCTTGAGGAATAAGGTGGTAACAACCTAATTACTTGAAATGTATTTATATTTTCTTTTCTTTGTAGGAGACATTAAATCTAATATTATGTTATACAGTAGCAATTTTTATTTTAGAGCGACGTATATGTTATTACATATGAATATTTTTACTTATATGTGACCTATTCTGCCATTACCGGTTACAAGATGGCAATGATGAATCAGAATGCTCCTTATAAGTTCAATGACAATGTTATAATCTGGTAATGAGAAGAGGTAATGTAAGCTGTTGGGTCCCTAAATGTGAACATTTAGTTGTTTTCACATTCCTCAGTTTCCAAATATGATGAGAGAACATCAGTATGCTGGCAAATATTTGCCACATTGTGGAGCAGCAGGCAACTTTAGGGCCTAGTGATCGTGTTTCTGGGCTCGGTTGGTACATTAGTTTGTATGTAATGCACGCCTTAAGCTCTGGCAAGCTTTCCAGTGATGTAATATGAGGACCAAATGAGAATAATAATCACTATGTGGATCAAGGGAGGGAAATGCATCACCATCACTGGTGGATGCCTCCGATTTACAATCTCTCATTCTGACAAATGGAGAATAATTTATAAGTCTCCCCACTGCTCTTTATCCAAAGGGCTTCATGTGACTTGAAATATTTTGCCCTAGTACAGAGGGAGGGAAAATAAATTATTATTATCAAAAACGTTCAAATTTGACTCGTGTCTCAATGTGCTTTGTTGGAGATGATGCTTGTTTCCATGCCCAAGAGGAAGATGGGCAACACCAAACTGCTGTAAATGGTCAGGTCGGTCCTTTAATTGGTAGCTTGCTGAGTGTGTGATTACAGCGATGAAAACTGTTGACTACTTCGACTGAGTATGTTTTATAAATGCTGTCATTTAGATTTCTTATTTGAGATGGAGTTACAATATAAGCTGACATACTCTGGATCTTTATTATATGTAATTGAGAGTCTTGAAGTCATCATTCTCGATGGTTCTGTGAACCCGACTGCATTACACAAGGCAAATATTATTCATAAAGCTTAGCAGGTATGGTTGTGATGTGGAAACAATGATGAACAAGTCTGAAAGACTTTTTATTTTTAATATACAGCCACATGTCCAATTGTTTGTTGCTTGTGCTAAAATTGTACTTTATTAGTGATGTTTTCCTCTAAGATCAGATTAAAAGAGAAAATGTGACTGATGAGAGTAGCATAACCAGTAATGTGTTCCCGAACATAGGCAGCAATGATGCTGTGATGCTATGATCTGAGGACTGAACTCTTTTTGTTTTACCCCTTCCCTGTCTCCTGCCCCTGTTCTGCCCACTCTCATGGACCTCCCTCTGCCAGCCTTCACTCCCTCGCTCTGCCTCAGGGTTGATCAATCCTGCTTTCCTGTCTCTGGATTTGGTTTCACCCCTCAGCCCCCTCTGTCTTTTTCCTGTTGGCAGTGGCGCTATCCAGTAATTACTGGCTCATTCAGATCACCTGTGTCATGTCCTATTTAACCTGCATGTCCCCATATCTCTGGTGCCAGATTGTTTGCAACGGACTGTACTCACCGCTCTGCATGATCATTCTGTTTCTAAAGCTCCTGTAGGTGCTTGACCTGCTCTGACCCTATCCACTGTCTCTGTCCACCATGTCTGGTCCTCCTTTCCTCTCACCTACTGCCTAGTTACCTTTCTGCGCTGCTGGGGAAGAGCAGTCTGTCCTAAAGTTATGATTAAAAAAGACCGACCTGAATGTGGCCACAATACCAAAGTCAAATAGTTAAATCAAAGTTAAGTCAAATAAAGTTAAATATCATACATCACAACAATTTGCAGCTTTTGTCTCAACAATTTGTGGGGCAGGTCAAAACTTTAAAAGGTGTTGATCAGATATGTCTGAATACTTGCAAAAGGCAAATGCCAGGTTATGTGTTTTTCTAGTGTTTTTAGCTGTTCTTAATAGTCACATTTGAAGGCGGAGGTGTTGGGCTCAGATAAGCACACAACCAGTGAAAACAGCAAGTGTGTGAAGAATGAAAAAACAGAGTTTGAGAGAGAAAATCCAATCCCTCATACTTTCTTATGTTCGCACACTTAATTCATGGCTGCATAACTTTGGAGCATTTGTTGGAGTCAGTTCATTAAGTTACAAACACTTCGTCCAGATGCTGACCCTGAAATTGTCAAAAATCTAAATTTCTCATGCCAGACACTCTTTGGAGCTTTTCTTCTCAAGCTATATGAATTGCTACAAACACAGAATAATGCAGAATATGAAGATGTACTGTATAACTGTCAGTAAATGGACAGTGCTGTACTTTATTCTGAGTGCACAAGCAGGTGGTGATTTGTACTGTTTATTGAGCTACATGTGCTTGCTGATTGTCCATAAGTGCTGTACAACTTACAGAAACAAATGTTGACCATGTTGACATAGGTCAACGAGGAAGGAAAAGTATCAGTGTAGATCTCTGTGCTCACTGTTGAGTCATGTGGACGACCGCTCCACTGGGTGACAAATTTCTTTATTCCAAAACATCCATTTGACATAAATATTTCCAAACTGATGTAAATCCACAATGATTAAACAATAATTTATTGTTAACTTTGCTGACTATCAATGACAGAAATTCCTTAATACCTAGTTCTACACATGCTGTGGATGCAGTGTCACACCTGAGACGTTTTTTGATCAAAGGAGAAAGAAAATGGAAAGGTCTCAAAAACAGAGAGCAACTTGGTCTTTAAGTTGGAAAGCGATGACCTCCAAATGTCTCTGGTCACCTCTGTCTTGTCTCACCGTTTCACATCACCTGCGTCGATACGTTTTCAGCAATGGGCATCACAGTCATCGTCCTAAGCTACTCTGCAAACTCTCTCTAACGCCAGATTCTCCCCACCCCCCAAATCCTATCCGCATCATCCTTCAATCCTCATGCTCCCCTGTCTTATTGATTTTCTATTTTCCCCTTTTCTCCCCTCGATCTCCCCTGTCCTCCATCTCTCCCCATCTTTTCAAACACATTCTCTACAGATCAGCCTGTCTCTCTGAGTTTTTTTTTTTTTAATCCAGCATTTCTCTCCTCTCTCTTTCACCTTCTTGCTCTGTCTGGTCAGAGTTTCTCCTGTTTGACAAGGTCAGAGCCCCAGCCATGCTTTTAACTGCTTAAGGTTCGTAAATGGAGATGTAATGTAATAGAGTAGTGGGGTAATAGAATCTGTAAGGGCTGGGTCTTATCTTGTTAGGAAGAACTCAGAGGCTCCTATGGGATCCTGGGGCATCTGCAACTTGGATGAAGGCTTTGTTCGAGAATTTACTCCAAAATGTACAGAGAAATCATTTAAAGTTATAAACATTTTCCTCATATAAACATACGATTAAAACTGCAGAATGCAGACATTACTACAAGAATCAATTCAAAGACACAATAAATGATTCCAGGTAGGTCCAAACAGGTTCAGGTAACGGTTTTAGTAACAAATTTTCAACTTTGTCAGCTATTTCAGCTGCTTCAAATGAGTGACTAAATTCACCAGTTGAGCGAGCCTTCAACCGAATCCAGCATAGACAGATTGTGAGCAAATAGGCCCTAAGCTGTATACAGGACTGAGTAAGAGCCTCGTATTTATTATGTGTTTGTGTTTTTTCTCTGTAATCTCTTTATGAACCCTGTGACCTTTAAATTTCTAGTGTTAAAGGATGTCTTCACTGACTAGTAGTAGATGTATATAAATGCTATTAAACTTCCCTTTCACCACCCTATATTAAAATATCTCTCTATTTCTATCTGAAAAATGTCTCCAGATGTCATCACAGAGAAACTGTCAGTTCAGATAATGTCATCTTGTTGCTTATACTATGGAGTTTGTAATCATGGTCAACCTGTTTTTCCAGAGCTCCTCCAGATGATGTCATCTGAACTCCTAATGATCATCTAAGACAGTAAAATATTTTCGTATAGGCTAGTCAGAGGGAAGTTTAAAAAGCAATTAATGTAAATTTACACCCTAAACTATAGACATAGTTTAAAGTTGGTGAAGTTGCTCCTTAATAGTAGCTACTTCTCTTTCTTTGTTGTCATGTTTAGAAAATTCTGACCACACTTTCTCCATGGGAATGACAAGGTTGAAATAATTATGACCTTAAAGACTGAAACTGGCATTCTATACAGTATAAACACCAATGTTGTCTATACTAAAACAATTTAGACTATTTTATCAGTTTAAACAGATGATATTCTTGGATATGAATTACATTTATTTACTGAGTATCTTATAGAACGTCAATTCAATTCAACATTTTCTGAAAATCGCTAAACTTAAATGACATAGGACTTTTGCTAGGACACTGTAATTGCTTGGAAAGCTGCAAGTTTAGAGGCCAATCTATAAATCTTTTTTCTACAGTGCATTCCTCTGTCAAATTAAGGTTACCTCTAACAAACAGAAATCCAATACTGTGACTTACTCATAAAAAGCCACTATAGGATGAATAATGATTATTTTCAAAATATATTTTATCAAGCGAAATTCTTGCACTTAAAAAGAATTCCTGACATGCTGGGAAAAGTTGTCAAGGCTGTTTTTGATTAAACATTTAAACTTGTTTAGATGGGGGAGGTGGCTGCGGACAGTTCACCAGTGCAAAAGAAAGCTTCGGTTTACTTGCTGTTCTACGACCCTCACCACTCCTGTAGCCTTTTTAGGCCCATGCCCTCTCCTAGGATGGATAACTGCTAGTTCCTCTGTCCCATCAGTGGTGACCTTCAGCAAGACTCTGATGCAGTGGGATATGAAACTGCTTGGCAGCACCAGACGGGACACCGCTATGGCAAGGACACAACCATGTGGATCTATCACCCAAACAAACGGCCACTTCTTCCTGAGGTGACGCAGGAATACATCAAACTCCGACACAACAGCAGGTCCCTGCTGCAGGTGTTCCGCCTACCAACTCTGTCCTCGTAAAGCAAAAAATATCTTACTGTTTGTAAAATTTGTAGAATAGTCAAAAGTCAGTTTCTTTGCCACTCTTGGTGGATTAGGCTGAAATTATCAGGCCGCAGACTTTTGCCTGCATGAACCTACATTACAACAACGCAGGGCTCTGATGGGAGTGTATGGTTTAATGTATGGAGGACATGGAGGGGATGGTGTGCAGGGACATTCACCTTGAACTCTGGCGATTCCATCACCACCATCTGAAACAACTTTGCAGATAAGAACAAAGTTTGTGTTTTTTTAACCTAAAACATAGTACTTTAAATCTAAACCAGAGCTGTTTTGGATAAATGTGACCACTTGAGAAACATATTGCTTACAGCAAAGAACACTTTCAAGAGGTTGGTGTCATTGGAATAGGACACTGGACTTTCCCCAATCTATGAAGCTTGCCCCATTGCTGTGGTTGCAACCAGTCATGAGAAACATTATGTGACATTAAGAAAATGTTTCAAGCCAGATCACTACTTTTGTACTAATCCTAATATTTACGCAATGTGTCACCTGACCCTGATGTTTTTGTGTCTAACCCTAACTGAACTGCTGTAATTGCGCAGTTTTAGTCTGGCATTTTTTAGTGTTTAGAGCAAGTGTTTGTCTGGTGCCAAAAGTGGCTCAATTTTAAGAGACGCCTGCCTTTCTGCGTGGTAATACAAACAGTCCTGTGGGATATATGAGAAAGTACAGATAAATGAGTTACAGTATATGGACAATAAGGTTAGAGAACGGTTGGATTGATTTGTATATGTGTGTGGTTTCATCTTCAACATGGCATGATTACAGTGACATGGGTGACAAAGGTAGCTGAAAGTATAAACTCCTAACATACACTAAGTTTAAATTTGCATTTCTTCCCTATTACTTAGAAGCAACATACATTGACATTGACAGGGAATTATTTATAACAAATGTCCAGATGCATTTTCTGTTGTTGTTGTTGTTTTATTTTTATTCTGAGTTATTAGCATTTTAAATCATTTTAAATCCTGTGTTGGTGGTGACAAACATTAACCTTTTTTGGTTAACAAATATAAAAAATGACACTATGGTGAGTAAGGTGGATTAAAGTCTATAATTTCTTTTTTCTGAGCTAAGACACCAGCCAAAGTCTTTCCTTGTCCAATTTTCCAGGTAGCTCCTCTGTTTGTGCTGCATTATCCCATGAGGATGAGAGTTTGCATCACGACCTTATTCAAACAGTAAGAGATTTTGAAGTGGAAGCTGGAATTTTTAAGTGCTCTTTTTCCAGTATGTCAATATAGTACTTTTTAGAAAACTAGGCAACAAAGGCACTGAGGAAAAAAGTCAAATATAGTGCACACACACACCCACAAACACGCATGTACACACACACACACACACACAAGACACAGACACACACAGACACACTCCCTCTCTTGGAGATAAACAGGCCAGGATCATTGACATTTCTGCAAGCACACTCCTTGTGTTCTTTGAGCCTCGCAGCCTCTCAGTTCAACTGCCGTTTGATAAACTTCCCTTGACGCCCTGTATGATTAATGATGGTTAACAGAACTGAATTAAGGTTAAGAAAGACATGGCTGTGGCAAGAGGGGCGGTCAGAGGGGATGGAGGGGGCAGCAATGGGTTGAAGGTAGCAAGTGCGGTAAATAACTTCTTTAGAGGAAATATACGATGGCCCCTCCTCTGCGCCCTCTCCACCATGCCAAGTAATTACTCGCCCCGGCCTCCTGTAATAATTCCTATTACAAGCAGAACGGAAGAGTCGGTAACTCAGCGCGCAGGACAAGGTGAAGGCAAGGCCACAGAGCAGTGGATCAATATTTCATTTACTCACACTACCTCGCCATCCCAGGCCTGGATCAAATTCACCAGCAGAGGTAGAAGAAGGGATAAAGTGAGAGAACAGGAGAAAGAGGAAGGGAGGAAGAAAAAAGAAAAGAAATAAGGTACATTGAAAACAACGACACAAGGCCTCTAATTTCCTTTGGGTTTTGGAAGAAGAAGGGTGGGAAGCACAGGCTCTGGAGATGGTGCTCGTAGAGGTCAGGTGTGTTTGTGTGTGCGTGTGTGCGTGTGTGCGTGTGTGTGTGTGTGTGTGTGTGTGTGTGTGTGTGTGTGTGTGTGTGTGTGTGTGTGTGTGTGTGTGTGTAAATGTATAGAGATACTCCAACAAGGTCATCAATCACACACAAACATCAGAGGAAGGAAAAAAGAAACACTCACTGTCGCTCACTAAAACACACTCTGCAGCACTTGTCCTTGCGCTTGAAGGTAATTTTCCATTTTCTCTATTTTAATTAAACGTTAAAATTAGAAAGGTTTGCAGACCCACTTATAGAACTATTTAAAATTTTGGAAAAGTTCCTAGGAAAAAGTTCCAACATCTCATTTTATATAGGTAAAATACTGAGATTCCTGAGATTCTTTAAAAAATCAATCAACGGGAACTTGTAGTACTTTTCAGGTCTGTTGATCCTGCAACTTTAAAGGTCTGTCTCCCACTCAGTGATCTCATCCGCTGTGATTATACCTGCAGCCGTACAGCATACAGTACCTGCCCAGTGCCTGTGTTAGGTGTCTTTCTTGTTCAAAGTGTGCATTTGAAAACTGAATACATCATATTAGGGCTGAGGTTGTCACAATGTAAAGGTTTAGAAAAATGCAACGATTAAAAAATGCCAAGTGTAATGGTGTATTTATCTTAGAAGTCTTAGAAGTAACTTAGAAGAAGGAAATATAGCATGGAATATTTGCAAGAAAAAAGATTGGCTGAATGCAAGAGTTAGAAAATCTGCTAAACACGTGTTATAAAGACACAAAGACATTGTAGACGCTTGTATCCATGTCTAAAAGCAATTTAAAATCGCACTTTTAACTTGACTATTGTGAACATAGCCATTTAAAGATATTCCACCCTGACTCCAAAACCAAAGCAACACGTCTCTTGCTGCAAAACTAACAGGGTCTTGGATCGATAAGCAAGAACACTCCTGACTTCCCCAGTCTTCTTTCACAATCGTTTCAGGCCTGTCCGAACCACAAAGGTCAGATTACCTGAAAAGAGGAGTGGAGAGAGAGGGGCAGCTCATGCATTAAAGACTGAGGCGAGTTGTGGGTTTGGGGATGAAGGAGGTGGAGTGAATTTAATAAATAACAAATTCCTCTCAGCTCCACAGAGCCATGCTTTGTGTTTAATTGCACTGTATTGATTTTTCTCCTTCTTTTTCTTTTCGTTCCTTGGTCGGGCCTTGCTCTCATTTTGGAACAATCAGGTGGCCAAGGTGGACCTCAGAGTCAAATGTCATTTATTTGCTATCCTCCTCCTCGTCCTCCTCCTCCTCCTCCTCCTCCCCTCACCCACTCTCCTGTTCTCCTTTTGCTCCCCCTTCCTTCGTTCACCTTTCTCATGATGTCTTTTGTGTTTTATGTTCGTTGTCGCTTCTCAGCTGCCGAGGTAATCATAAAAAGATTTCAAGACTTTCCTGTCATTTGTAAATGATTTTGATAAATCCATGAGATTTTGTATCCTGTTCTTCATATTGACAAAGAGGAATGGAATAGGGAAAACATGAAAGTGTTGCCTGCAGAATCTTAAGATCTAGAGCAAAACATTTACAATGAGCCTGTCCGCTGTGAAACCTGAATGACTAACTCCTTCTCAAAAACAATGAAAAACCACATTAATCTATAGCAACTTGAACCTTCATCACATGCGAGTCAGTTAAAACACAAGCACAAAGGGACACTTGTAATTACATCTTATAGAGTACTTGAACTCAAGTTCTCCAAGCATCTATTATAATAATTTCTTTGAAATTTCCCATCTTCAGCATCATTCTGCATGTTAATCAAAATGTCAGAAAGTTTGGAAAAATGCTTTAAAGATGACATACAGCTCAGCGGGAGCATTCCACACAAAATAACATGAAAATCCATCATGAAAAATAATAACACTCAGTTGATCTAACTCATTGTGTCAGCATCCCTCACCTTTAAATAAGAGCATTTGGTAAATTATGTGTTTTGAGCTGGTGGGGTTTCAAGTTAAATGCCATGAATAAAGCTACTGTAGCTCAACCTCTGGTCTGGTGAATCAGGGAGAAAAACCACACATGTCAACAGTGCTGTCACACTGCTCAGAGCCCTGTCTGTGAATGGAGGAGTATATTTTCATCTAAAAGCAAAGCATTTTGCAGGGATCCTCCCCTTTAAAAGCTGATTTGACATTTCTTGCCATTATGAGCACAATGTGCTCTATTATAGAATGAATGGCAATTAAGCACATGGGAAAATGTCACCTGAATTACAGCTCACTGAGGTTAATCTGGTGACATGCTGCCACCATCACCCACCTTGATCCCTCGCAACCTCACCACATCACCCCCTCAGCTGTAGCTCATCAAACTACATGACAAGGGGAACTTTTAAGGCCCACACTAAACTTTTTAGACTCATTTGACAAGGGATGGAAAAGAAACAAACACATTTTCAGACAATGAGGCCCCCGTGTTGGCACAGCTGGTGCTGATGTGAAAGGCACTGGCAAGTTAACAATAAGTTCAATCAGGGTCACTTTGGCCACAAAAGAGTTTACTGTTGCCAAGCATGCCAGTCTCTTTAGCCAGTCAATCACACCTAACCACACAGTCTTAGTCAATGACTTTGTAACTTCAATAGTGACTTGTGTATTTGTGCTTCCTATTGTAAATGTATTGCTCTATTTTCACAAGAGTGATATGATAATAATGTTGATCTTTTAAGATAACTGAGTTAATAAGCACATCTCCCAAAATGTTAGTTAAAAGTGGACATTTGTCCGTCAGGATGATAACAGTGTTACAGTAGGAGTAAAACTGGTAAAATCATGGCATGTTGCTGTATGCACAGTTTCTCCCTTCTCAGCTGCAGCAGCATGTAACTCCTTCAGGGGAGCCATAGGTGTCATTTCGTCCTAGTCCTTCCCTCCTTCATGTACAGTCACTCAGTTTTTAAGAAAGGCCTGCACTTGGCAGATTTGTACCTGTCCTATGCTGCTTCCATTTCTTAATGACAGATTCAGCTGCACTCTAAGAGATGTTCAGAGCATAGAAAAAGTTCTTGTATCCAATAGCCTTTTTTAAAATAACTTTTTGACAGATTTGTTTGTAGTGTTATTTGTCGTCACACACTGGGAAATAGGAATGCACAACAGATCTCCTTATCACAGTCACATGTTCCAAAATTGCTGAAATAGTGAGGTAAAATTCACATGAACATAGTTGTCCCTTTGCCGCTGGTAATGCCGGATAACATTTTTCCAGCCTTAGCGACAGTAACCAAGGGGAGAAGTGTGGGATGCCAATTTATTTTACTGGACAGACCCTGTGTTGTTCATCAGATTGGATCATTTCTCTATTCTGCGTATACTGCAGCCTCCTTTGTTCAGCAGTGCATTTTGCGCAGGCTACATTAACTTGAGCACAACATTGTGATTTCAAGGTAAAAGTGTGAGGTTTACTTACATGACCATTGGAATAATGCTCTAATAAGAGGCACTTAATTTCCAAATTTGCAAAATAGAACGGAGGGTCAAATACATTTCTATATGATTTGAACAGATAGTGGCATGACATGAATTTTAGTTTGTTTAAGTATAATAGTATAATATTAGTAATTTACAAAGACTGAATTACAGTAACAAAAAATGAAATGTTTCTCTCTACATGCCGTATATCAAATCATCACAAAAGGTTTCTGTTTTATATGGTAAATTTTACAAATTTTAAGTTTTTTTAAAATGTTTTTTAACAACTTCAATATTTATAGCTCGTTCAAAATGCTACCCCATAGGCTGGACTCCAACTTTTAAGTCTCAATATAATATTATTTAATAATATCAGGCTGCATCTACACAGAAAGCATGGGCAGCAAGTTAGCAATGCAGCAGCAACAGCTTCAGTGCTATGTATGTACATTCAGGAAACATTCATGTACAGTGCAAAGTGTGTGTCATCTGCGTTTTGGAAGCACTAAGAGCCTAACGCAGTGTCTTTGGGTATGTGCTTAAACACACAAAAATAGACTTGTATCTAGATGTGTAAAAATGAGCTTTGAGTCGTGATTACACTCACGTAGTGTGAGGAGCACTAACAGCTCTGTGAGTTTCTACATAGGCACAGATTTTGTTTAAGTCCATTTGCTGGTTACTGGAAAACTGCAGATACATGCAGCAAAAGAGTAACCTAATTTCTCCTCCACCTCAGACCCATTTTAAAAGCTGGGCAAACAGATTTTGACTTTATAGTAAAAGATAAAGGACTTTTTTGTTTATGTTTGTTTCAGAAGCAGGGTGTCAGCGCAGGGGGAGACAAAGAAAAAAATGGCAGTCCCACACACATGATCTACAATGGAAACTGTTTGAATTTACAAAATCCATGGGGAAAAGGGACAAAAAGTTATTTAGAATTCTGCTAGGCAGTTTGTGTTGGTTAAATTTTCTGTTAAAATAAGTTGATCAGAAACCTGGTTACTCGTTTACATGGCAAAGAAATCTGTGTTCTCTAACAGAAATCTACCTCAGGAAATCAGCTTTCCCTCATCACCTACCCCACTTTAGGAAACCAGCTTTCCCGTTTATACGACACTTAAGAAATCAGCCTTCTGAGAAAAACGACTGTAAGCTGAATACTTAGGTACATGTAAAAACAGTCAGTGGTTCAGAATAGGAAACACACATTCATTACCTTACATTAATTCCCAGGACACTTAGTCTAACCCTAACCAAACATACCTTACTCTCAATTCAAATCATCACAATGAAAATGAAATGATGTCCTCATGGGGACCATAATCTTGTCCCCACAAGTAGTCCCTATAATGTGAGTAATACCTAGTACACACACACACACACACACAGACACCACACACACCACACACACACACACACACACACACACACACACACATACATACAGTATTGCCGTATCATTATTCCTAAAAGTGGACGATGCTGTCATCTGTGCCCTCCTTACCTCATACTAAGTTACTAATCATCAATGTCAGATTTCTAATGCTATATCCCTGAGGTCATGCCTCTTTAATTATCCAAACAGGTCAGAGGTCACAGACACTTATCATGTGGTGACGGGTCAAAGGGCAGCCAGCAGGGCCACAAAGGTCAAGGCAGTTGCAGGGCACAGGGAGAAAGTGGCAGCAGCTCTTGCTGCTTAGTAACCAGATGTGATTATTGCTGGCCATCAGGGAGTTTATCAGTGGGCAGCCCTGCAAAGCCTGATGGGTAGTGCACGTTGTAGGCTTTATCATAATGAAATTTTGATAGGTGAGAGGAATAACTATGAAAGGAAAAGACCAGTTTTCTCAAGGCATAATTGAACCTACTGGCTGGAATGGAAAGTAGAATTGTTCTACTGGAATGTAAGTACATATTTGTGGTATTGCAGGTTTCATTCTGCTGATTGTTACACCTGATGTTTATTGAATGACAGCTGACCTGGGGGGTCATGCATGTTTAGAAAGTTTTACAAAATTAACATTAACAACATTAACAACATTAACAAGCTACAAATAGCTAGATAGCTAGAAGGGGGCCCACATAGGAGTTGTTGGGCCAGCAGCAGTGCACAGTATATTGCCATCATGGGGGGGTATAGTAGATGGCATTACAAAATGTGTCAATATGAGTTATGGGACCCTTTTCCTAATTTTTCTTCAGAGCCTCACAAATTTGATCAGTTTTTTCACTCCTGACAGTATGTCTCAGGTCCTAACATATAAGAGAAAAGAGAAAATTAACCCTCAACAATGGTATTGAATTAAAAAGAATTAAGAAGTTAAATTTAATAAAACAAAGTTAATAAAACAAACAGAGGCATGGCCATATGTTTATACACATGCACACACAAAAACACCTGTACAAAAACACACCCAAAAAGCAGTCGGGAATGAAAGGTAGACCAGCAGCCAATCAGAGCAAAGCAGTAGTGGATGGCTGCAGCTGATTGGTGATGTCAGAGTTGTCAGTCATGTCACAAACCCCCTGTGTTTTTCTGTGTGTGTTTGTGTATGTAAAGCAAGCGCAATACTGACTTATTGAAAAAGATGAATCGAAAGAAAGAAAGTGAAATATATAGAAAAAACATCTGTGTATGTCAATATGCTATTATTTTAAGCCTTTATATCCACATTACTACATATGCTTTGGGTATCACACTGAATTTTGGCTTTGCTCCCTATTGATTTTTCCATATGCCACATTTATCTGTTCAAGGCAAAGATATAATGGATATTCATGCACACAGACTTACCAGAGAAGAAAACACTGGGTATCTTTCATTCTCTCAACTAAGCTGTCGACATTACTAAACAGGACAAAATGTAAGCGGGCACTTATTAGTTTGTGTGTTTCTTTATTCTGTCTGCCATCAGAGAGGTTATGGGAATAATCGGCTTAATGAGCTCCAAACTAAAGATGGGATCCAGATTCCCCAGGGGGGAGAGGCTATTGTACAAAGGCCACAGCCTACACATAGCTGCTATGTAAGACAGCTCTGCTGCTCAAATAGCAATCACCACATCTCTCTTTATTGTATGTGTGTTTGTGTGTGATAGAAAGAGAGATGTCAATGTGATTCTTGCAGTCAAACACTACTGTTAACAGAAAAATCATGTGGTGTCAACCATTATAAAAAACAATACATGTATCTTTCTTGTACAAATGCTGAAAATAGATTCAAAAAAGCTCCCCTATGTTCTGCCCACATTTTCTGAATGATCCACCTTTTAAACCGATTTAAACATTTTATTTTACCAAGAACAGTTTTGTTCTGTACAAAACAGCAGAACAGACCAGACCAGAACAAAACAGATTCACAGTAAATAGCAGTTCACACATGCAGTGAACATGATGTAAATACCAGAAGGTGGTGCCACATGTCACTTTGAATAAAATCTGTGCACCTGTATTAGAAAAACACTTGCTGTTATAGAACATAAATTGTTTGTACGTGGCCATCTTGCTCCAGACATCAAACAGCTCCTGGCATCAAATGGAGTTGAAGAAACTTTTATATTTACAACTCCTGTTTTCTTTTCTTATCTTTTCTTTTCTTTTCTTCCTTTTTCGATTGATAACCCTGGTCAAAGTTATACAATTACAACAGGATCTCAATTACAGTGTTTAGGACTCTTGCTCAAGAGCACATCACTGATGGTAACAAGGAAGATGCAAGTCCTGGTCAATCTTATTTTACAGATAAATATTTATCCCATCAGAGCAGGGATCTCCCTGCTAGCCCAGATTTTTCCTATTACTGGTGGTAAAAGCAAGCATCTTATAATAATACAGAAAACCTTTATCAGCTACACTGTAGGAAATGCAGTAAGAGAGTAGCAGCGTACAGTCCAGCCAGATAAACTACTAACAATATTAGATTGGCATGAAGATGCCAGACAACAATGCGGCCTAATGTGGTAATCTAAATAATGTATGGTTGAATGTTGCCAAATTTTCTCATCCAGCACAATAATAACTACTCTCTTACAGCAGTGGTAACGTCACAGAATGAAACACTGAATTGTGTTTTTTTATTGCCACAATTATTTTATAGCCCTTTTTTCATAAATACCATTTTGAAAAGCAAAAAATATAAATTAGAAATACAAATAATAATCAACCATTTACTGTGAAGTAGAAAACACAGATGGTAATGATGAAAACCACTGGTACTTCCTCTGCTGTTGGGTTAGATCTCTACCTCTGCTGACAGGAGCTGAGGAGCTGCTTCCAGTCAGAGCGCTCTGCAGTACATTGACATTTTATCACTACAACTTGGATTACAGTGGACCTTTTATTCTCTTTGATAGTGTGACCATCTTGTGACATTTCCAATGCCTCCACAAGACATGTGGGTTTTGACTAAGGTGCCACTTACACTGGTTCTTTGCTGGAAAAGAAATAGCTCTGTTATCATTTTAGATGCTTTTTTGATACTTGTGGTCTTCTAGAAAATGTTGGAAATCTTCACCATAAGTTGTTGAGACAGTCTTTGAAAAGTTTAAAAAATAATTACAGCGATTTGTGTAAAATACTGTAGCTTCTGCTTCAGACTGAGCATACAGTATGACCCACTCTATCTAACTATTAATGGAAAAATGCACGCACCTGATTCAGGGACAATTTTATTTTCTTTTTAACTGTTTTTAACTAAACAGTTAAAAATTCTTGCTTCAAGAGGAAATCTTGTCGTAAAATCAGCCTGAAAGTCGTCATCCGGGGTGCTGATAATTTAGGAATTTGAAAAATGCATTTAATCTGTTTCGTCGTTTACGCCTAAATTCACATTAAACTAATATTTGCATTAATTACTTTTATCTTCAGTTTGGTTTTAACATGGTGGTTAGGGTTAGGGTTGCATACTCTCCCACTCCAGTTTGCTCCCACAGTTTAAAGACATGTACAGTATTTTAGGTTAACTGATGACTCCAAGAAAATTGTGTGAATATGAGTGTGAATGGTTGTCTGTCTGTGTATATCTCTCTGTGTTGGCGACCTGTCCAGGGTGTACCCCGCCTCTTGTCCTGTGAAAGGCTCCTGCACCCCCATGACCCTAAACACGATAAGCGGTTACAGATAGTGGATAATTGGATGATCTTAACATTACTTTGTGTTTATGAATGCATCTTTCTATAATCTCACAGCCATTAGGTCATTATGTGGAGAAAAAATGGAAGAAGTAGGGGTGAAAGGAAAATGTGGCTATAGAAAAGATATAGTGTGAAAACTGACTGAGATATTATTTACAGATTTTTTAAATTAAATAATTGATGTCAATTAGCATTGAGTTAAAGATTACAGTCTGCATCCAAAATCAGTTCACTTTTAAATTCTGCATTAGTTTTTATTACATATAGCACTATATATTGTGTGCAATGGCAAATGCAAAGCATTTTCAATCCCCTACCACTGTTGGTAACATCCCATGACTCATTAGCCCAGACTGCATACTAATGGAAAAAACATGATTTTTCATAAACAAAGTTTTAATAATTGAAACTGATCGCCACAACATCAACTTATAGAGTTATTTGGGAGAGATAAAAACAGAAAACACAACAACACAATGTAAAACATTAAAGGTCAATGAACAATACAGATGTTTTTAGCCTGAAATACCAGAAATGATTGTATTATGTAGTGAGACATGAACTACACTAACTAATCGCCTGTTTTGTTACAGGTCAAAGGTAAGCTCACTTCAACTGTCGGCTCTTTATAATACGCTGATGAGTCGTGGTGATGTCATCTGACCCTCTGACCTGCCTGGTGTTTTAGAGCTTTAATTAGCCATCGACCTCGTCTCCTCCCACGTTACAACCAGTATGTCCACGTCAACCCCGTTGCTGAGGGCACATGCCTTTTGACTTAAGCAATCATTACTCTTGTCTTTCACTATTTGAGTGGTAGACATTATCCAGAAAAAAAATGTATTTGTCCCATGTCTCCTCCACATCAGAATTTAACATGCATGCATTTGTGACAACAGGACCTTAATGAACTCCTTTTAAATTTCTTAGTTTGTAAAGTTTAAAGAAGAAGATAAACCCTAAAACCAGTCATCTACACAACATATCTTACTGTTATTTTAAGCAAATCCCTTCTTGTGTGAACAAAGAATTCTAAAGACCCCCTGCAAGATGGTACTGAAACATAAAGTATAACAACATCTTTTCAAAAAGTTAAGAAAAACAGATGCGAATGGAATGGGAATTACAGAGAATTAAGTCATGCCCTTACATGGAACTTTGATAGTGATAATTTTAACTCTGACTCTTTGCAGCACTTTCAGAGTCAGACAACTCTTTGTCATGTCCTTGGCTCCTGCAGGTTAATTGAATTTCATGTTAGTACATTTTGAAACAATGAGAATAATGAAATCATACTTTTGAATGCAGCTTAATAACATTTTCAAGCAAATTGCCAATATGTTGTGCGTTATTACTGCTGAATGGTTAGCGTTTTCTTTTTCCCCCCACAGTCTGGGTACAGGAAGTTAGTTTATGTCCACCCCTCCACCCACATATCCATAACCCACCACCCCCACGACCCTCAGGCCAGTGAGCTATAACTTGACAAAAGCAAGTCTGTTTCCCTTTCGTAGTCCATCAGACAGAAAGTGGGAGACACACTGACAGTGAGCTGTGTGTGTAGGTAAGATGATAACCTGGTATTCAGTCAGAGGAGATGGGTAGATAGGTCATCCATTCACACCCTGATATTACAGACCCAGATACCAGCAGGGGGAAAAGGTTGGATTAGACTGACTAACTAACTTCATGGCTGACTGACTAACTTCATGGTTCTCTGTCTTGTGAGTTTTAAAATTTGAGTATGTTGTTGGGGGTAATTATGATTTTAAAGTTTCTATGTTTTTTTTTAAGTATTTTAAAATAAAAACTTGTTGTTGTCACGTACAGCATTGTTACAACATACAGAGTAGATAGTAAAAAATTTCAACAACTAAACTACAGTATGTGGTTTGATGTGAATATGAGGAGGTCTGCTTGGGCCGATGGTAAAGTGCTGTTCTGATAGGGTTGGTTGCTGTTGGCAGCCTTACCCCGTCTGGCTGCATAAGGGCTCTAGAGTTTCCTTAATGTGGATAAGGTCACGCTGACGCATTCAAACCAATTGTTAGTGGTCTTTGAAGGGAGCTAGTCTAGGATGTCTGGGCTCTAGTCCAGGATTTATGCAATTATTCTGAGCATGTCCGATTGAGAAATGGTATGCTACTCCCCACCATGGATGTCCCCTCTGACCTAAAGCCTCGATAGAGAAGCAAGGTTTTGTGGCGTGAGTGTGTGTGTGTGTGTAGGGTGGTGGGGGGTGCCGAGTTACACTGTCAGGGTCACCTCTGCAGCCACTTGTGAACACCCCTCACAATGCGCCACCTGGAGGTAACAATGAGTCCATTGTTTGCCCAGACAATGCTGTCTGAAGGGCAGGGTTAAAGGGGCATAGGGGAGAGGAGGGCGTTCAGCACCTGATAGCAGTGTATAGATGGGGGTGGTCACAGTCCATTGGTCAGCAATGACAGTGTTCAGTAGTGGAAGTGAACATGCAGCACTCATGTCAGGCAAGACCACTGACCTGAGTCAGGCTTCCCAAGCTGTGGTTAGTTTTAGCCAGCAGGGGTCCTTAGGAGGGCAAATTAGAACCACAGCAGGGAAAGGAAATCAGGAAGACGAATGCACACAGGGCCTCTGGATGTTACCACCAGTCTTCACTATAGCTGATGTTCAGTATTGAACAGACAAGGAATGAAGGACAACAGAGATGGATGGGGGATGTTTCAAATTCATTGTCAGAAGAGCAAATCTTACCACCTTCCTTGTACTGAAATTACATTTGTACAAATGGTCCACAAAGATTAGACCAGCAACACTAATGGTTTCTTCATATGGTTGCTGTAAACTAAGACATTTAGTTTTAGTGACCACATTTGGTGATGTCCTTCATCGCCCACAAGGGGCAGCAAAGAGCCTCTTTCAGTTTGATAATGATTTCTCACATATATTTCTCTGACGTGACAGAGTAGAAAGCATGAGGGCTAACCCTGGCTAGAGTGTAGAGACTCACATAAGCTCGTTTTCACCTGTTGTGTTCCCAGAAATCACTTTTACTTTATTTAGTTTCAAACCGATTAGTTTACTTAGTGTTCACAAAAAAGTAAACATATTCAACGAATGGAGCTCTTAGTGCAACCAACACTGACTCCTTGCTGTAACTGCTACACAACTAAGACAGGGGACAATTGAGGGGTTTAAATAAACTGCTTGAAGTTATATGTGTATCAAGAATTATTATGACCGGTGCTCTGTGTATTCTAGCCCCTTAAAGAGTAAATTGTTGCATATCAGACAGTCTCTTGTAGATTAGTGATGGAAATCATGGAATGTTTTGCTAATGTATCAAGTCACAGCATGACATGTTTGATATAATTAGCCGGATTTGATTTTGTTCTGCTTAACTATGGTAACAATAAATTAGAAGGATTTGCACATTTCCTAAAAACAAGTCTATTTAATGAGTAGATTTGTATTTTTGCATGACTTCTTTATAAAATCATAATATCCATATCTATTTGTACAAATGTTGCTGTAATCATTCCTTCTGTCCTTTTGAATACTTTCAGTGTACAATTAAGCTTATATAAGCAGTCATGCCAACATGTTATGTATGTGGTTCACATACACACATTCATATAAACCCATCCCCACTACACTACACTTAGGGTCACAAAACAAATATATCCCACTATTGCTTGGAGATAATGGGCCCATTTTTCTCCCACAGAGGGGTCTTTATGAATAGCATAAATCCAGTCACACATTAGATCCTTGAGAATGGGGGCTGGGGGATGACACTGCCTTAGGATGTGGGAAGAACTAAGAGACATTTCTGCCTTTTATCCCCCACATAAAGAACTCCCACTTATACAAACATACAGTACAGCAAGCAAACACACACGACAAACACACATGTGCACACATTCACTGTTTGATTTTTTTTTTTTTTTGGTGAATACAAGAAGAGCCCTTAAAAGCTCTGCCTAATCATAGACTCAAGGCCAAAAGTGGGTGCTGTGGTCCTGAATGGAACTCTTCCATTGCTGCACTCTGCTGCCTGTACGATAGTGGAATTAACCACAATAGCTGTTCTGTCTGCAGAAAAAAAGTGCTATGCATTTCCTGTAACACAAATACTAATGGCCGTGTATGCATGAAATGCAGCTGCTTAGTTTATTTTAGACAAATGTAAAATTCCATCATGTTTTATTGTGCTCCTTCGGTTGGTAGTGGCACAGTGAGATGAATGTGAGGATTACTAGAGGTCTGAGTGTCTTTCTGTTCCTGTGTCTCTCGCTCTCTTCGTCTTGTCCGTGGTGTAGTAAAAAAGCCTTTTGTTGTGCTCTGCAATATAAATCATTTACAGGCTTTGCATAAATTTGTGTAATCTCCTTCATGGGGGCTGGGCAGCCTGTCTGAGTCATTGGAAACCAGGAAAGAAGGGTTCATGTCATGTTTACCAAACATGCATGCTGTGTGGAAACAAAAACCTGAACATGGTTAGTGACAGTGACTTATACTTTGGGTAAAATGTGTGAAATGCTATTCCAACATAATTAAATGCCAATGTGAAAAACCAGGAAATACACTAAATGGCACATTTCCTTTTCTAATTACACACTGCATAAATCACATAAGGGATACTTTTTTCATCAACAACGCAGTCACTGTAAATGTTGCAACTCCGAGACTAGCTTTTATTGTGTGACTTCTGAAGTCACAAACTACTGCAGTCTACTTTTTTTATTTATTTATAAAATAACCAGGGTTAAAAAAATCCAACAATTACTGTGGACTAATTTGGTTAGGAAGTACCAAAGCTAAAGTTATTAAGTTCTTCAGGAAGGGATTTTTACCCTTCTGTTAAAAATAATGTTGGCTCATATAATAGCCTGTAACTGTAAGTTAATGAGCTAATAGCAAATGCAGAGTTTCTGGTATAGTGAATAATGTATATGGCTAATTAAATGTAAGAGGACCATTGTGGTTTTATTACATTGAGGCACAAAGTCGGTATAGGTTTAAGCAGAAAAAAACTATAGGTTTTATTAAGAGTTTGCGGTTTGTGAATTTCTGTAGCACATGCACACACTCCTTCAGTGGCAGCTGACCGATGGTAAATCTCTGAAAGGCGGAGTGCAGCACTGAAAGCTCAGTGACAGGAGATAAAACATGCAGTGGCAAGTGGAGTCTACACTCTGGGATCTGCACATCTCCACCAGCTCTCCCTCACCTCCAATAAAAACACTGTCAACTCCATCAACAGACACAAATGGAGGTTACTACATGTACCACATGAACTGGGGGACAATTTGCCATGTTCACAATAGATAACTTTATCAAATCCTAGTGTATAAGAAACCTGTTAATTAAAACTGTATTTAGTTAGGACAGAGTTGACCATTACCACCTCTTTTTAAAATGCACTCCAGTACAACTCCACCACTCACTTTGACCTCAATAATAAACTCATAGTAGAATGATCACCTTTCTGACAGTTTCAACCTAAAACTGAGAAATTATAACCTTGTAAAAGTAGAATTCATGGCAGAGCCACTGTATTGGATTTCTTTAAATTGCACAGGAGCTCATAATGCCTGATCGGTGTAAATACATATTAATGTAAAAGTTCAGTGCAGTTTGTGCATATCGCAGTATATTAAGCTTTAAAGTGTGGGATCAGAAGTAACACTACAGCAAGTTGTTTATAAAAAATTATACCTAATTTGTCTTTCTTACATTTACATTTAGTCATTTACGCTTTTATCCAAAGCGACTTACAAGTGAGGTACAAGGCAAGCAAAATTCTACCACCACATAGCTACTTCTGTAGCAGTTATTCTGAGCCTGCTGCATTGCACTGATAACTTTTGTGCTTTAAAAAATGGAAGATTATGGAAAGCGTTAGAAGGAACTACAGGTTGTTTAACATTATTGGCACACAGTCCTTTGTTCTCACTGGGCTGGCTTATGTTATGTTTCTTTTCAAAAGCTCTGTCTATCCCACACTCATTTTAAGCCCAGTGTTTTAAGATTTACCAACTCCAAAGGTTTTGAAAAATCTCAGTTTTAAGGGAAGAAAAATGTTGGTTTAGTCTGGATGGACAGCCGAACCTGAAACGAAAAGTATTTGCAAACTTGACCAGCTTAATGTGGATGGTAATGTAATGTTAAAGCTTGTGGTCATTTGCTAGTGTTTTATTCATTTGCATACTTTATATTCACTTAAGTTGCTGTGGGTTGAGGTCTCTCAGGCCAACTTGCAGCAAGAGGAAGTCAAGAAAATTGGCAGACAGTGAAATCAGTCACACAACAACAATCAAATGGATTTTGAAGCAGTTGTGAGGTAAAATGTGAACCACAGCATGGGACCACATCGCCTGGATTTTCAATCAGACTCACTTCCTATCTCACCTGTTCAAGCATAATCGTAACACACACACACACACACACACAAAATGTCATATTACACTGCAAAGTCTACATTTCTTTCTTTCTAACACAAACATTCACACACATGCACACAAATCACTTGCCAGGATAAATTTGCACGTCCTCAGTGGAAAACCCCATCAACTTTCACAGCAGGGAACAGGGCAATGAAACGCATCCCAGACTGTTCTGGTACAAACACTGACACACACACACACACACACACACACACACACACACACACACACACACACTGCAGATCCATTTAATCAGAGAAATAGTGGGTTATCGGAGACTGGTGGCCACATTCATACACACCACACAAAGATGCAGCATGCTGCAGGAGGCTAAGCACTGTGCTCCAATGAAGCAAGAAAACAAGGAAGACAAAATGCCTCCCTCAGTTAATACTCATTCTTATTTCCTCTGATAGCAGATAATGACTGGACAGTTGGCTTTAGTGTCCTGTAAAATAAACATCAATGCTAACAACACATAAAGATGAAACGTTTCTCCTATCTGATGTTCAGTTTTTGTTTGCTGTGCACTAGTTTCTTATAGGAGACTGTACCAACTACACATAATGATGTTGTCTGTTGGAGATCCTCAACTGAATATGTGGTGCTAATCAGAATTACTTTACTGAGAAAATGCTGCTTCTGACCTGCTATTCTTGAAAGAACTACAGTTTCAGATGAAGTGGAAGCGCATGTTCTCAAGATGAAAAAAATAGTATGTTTTCCAGTCCAGACAAAAAAGTAAAGTAGGGCTTCTTACTCAAAATTATGTAATGTAAGAGAGCTGGATTTAGCATGGCATATTATTCTGCCAGAAATTTTACCCTGATGGGCAATAGTGGTTTTGCAGCTAAAAAAAAAAAAAAAATGAAACACAATTTTACGACAAAGGGGGCTAGATAGACATGTGCTTTTTGGTTCAAATCTAATTTTGTTTAATTTGTTGTGCTGAGTTTATTTCTCACTATGAGAGAATTCCATGACAGAAATTTACTTTAATCGCAGTAAATGATTAATGATTGAACTAATTTGTCATTGATCTGTATGTTCATTGACACATTTCATGAAGTCTTTTATGTGTAGCTTATCTGCTGTTCTCCTAATAGATGTTTCATGGCTATACGAGCTATTTTTATAAAATGGAAGTAAACCAACTTATAGCTACTTATTTTATTTTTAATTGTAATGGATCGACAGGAAACTTGAAAACTAGAATCTTAGGAGCTCTGGTGACAATTTTACTGACCATGGACTTTTTTTCATTGTTATACCACATTAAAGTAAGAGGTTATCGTGAATAACAGACAAAGTTAAAGGATTTGCAAAATTCTTATTTATTTATTTATTTATTTATGTATTTATTCTTTCCTGGGGAAAAACTTAGTCAGAGAACATTTTACTGAATCATTTGGTATCAACAGTTTTGCGATATGTCAAATATGTTAATGCATTAACAATTTTTCCTCATCATATTAAGAGCAAACATAATTCAGGCAGTAATACATTTCGTCCAAAATGTATCTGATGATGCAAAGTAGTTGCAACAAAAATAATTTTTAGTAGGCGGGGTTGGTTGTTGCGTTTGTCAGGGCTACATGCGCACATGTAATAGTGAGCCACAGAAAAGAAAAAAAGAGTGCATCTACATTAAAAAAATTCATTGCTGAGCGTTGTTTTATTAACTCTACTGAGGTTCCTGTGTGCAAGACACTTGCCCCCCCAGTGGTGAACAGATCACACTGTTTGTTGCTGCAGGTTTCAGGGTTGAATCCATGTTAATGTGGAGTGCAAACAGAATGTTCCTACAAAAGAGCACATTTCCTGAATAGAAAAAGGGTTGGGTTATAAAATCATTCCTTATCTGCTCCCTACTGCACTTAATTTACTTTCTCAGTTTGATTTTGGTATCAGCTCACTGATATACCCAACATTAAAAAGCCCTGAAACAAGCTCACTATTTTTGTGTAATTTATGTCACCAAAATCTCAAGATGTTCTAGTGACACATAATGTATCCCCAACCAGTAATAGACAATAACACACCAAATGGCAGAATGCATAGTGCTTTCCATCTATCAAATCAAAAAACAATGTTTCTGGTAGAATTTTAATTGAATACTGTTTGGCCATTTTGTTTTGTCTTTTTAGTTTCTTACTTATATTATTTAGCCTTTTCCCTTCATCAAAGAATGTCTCTGCCCTCATTCTGTCGCTCTGTTTTCTGTGAAATTATTTAGCATACTGTGTTTACAACATGAAACACTGAGGCACCATGTACATGTGCATACTGCAAATCGAATGCTTAGATCCCTAAAATGCTAATTTTCCCTACCAGAAAATGGAAGTTCTGAATAAAAATAGAAAACATATTAAATATATACAATAAATAATAACAAGTGTATACCTATACAGTTGGTGTATAAAACATAAAGATATTTACTATTTTGCCCCAAATTAAGTAAATCAAAATGTGATGAGGAATTAAATAGCCACACCTTTGGACAGTTATGGTATCTGTAAAATGAATGCATTTTGGACTTCAGTGTTCAATCAATCGATATTCAACTTTAAAATCCCCCCAAATTAATCTGCAGCAATGACAGTCTTTGTGTTAATCCAATAAAACATGTTAGAAGCACTGCGTAGTATGAATGGAACTGAGATACAGTATGTTTAATTTGTGAGTCATGACATTGTATCTAAGCTTTCTTGGCAAACAAAATCAGAAACTTACCAAAGCAATAAAAGGAGTCGACAGTGGATTAATTATAAGAGTAGGTGTGCAGGTCTCCACCTGAAATGGGCAGGAGCCACTAAAATGGAGCATCTGAGGACTGAGTGCAATCCAGTGTTGTCCTCCTCTGAACTCCAGCTAATCAATTAACGTGATTTAATACACAGCCACTCCACATGGAACCCAGCGTGGCTCAGCGTTCTCCTAATTTATACTGTATCGACCGTTTCACACACATGCAGAGACAGAGAGAGATGGAGAGGAAGCGGAGGCAGGCTGTGTTGAATGGGAGCGGGTAAAGCTGGAACTCAGGGGAAAATGAAATGATTGTTTTATTTTTACAGTTTAGCATTGCTAAAGTTTAAAGGGCTGGAAATAAAGAGGCAAAAAGCAAGCGAGGCAGAGAGAGACTGACTCAGAGAGTCCTCTCTTGTGAGCCTTCCCGTAGCCTTTGGCATAGAAAGTGAGCCTGCATATTACTCAGTCTATCACAACACAGCCGGAGAATGGGAGGAGAATTAATACACTTGGCTTTCATGCCAGTGTGCTCTCTCGTCGGCATTCTTCTCTACACTCCTGCTCTCTCTTTCTCTTCAAGCTCCACTGGACAAAAGCACTTTATGTGCTAATAAAATTAGCTTGTATAGTGCTTAGTTTTTTCTCTCAGATATCAACCAGACTGATGAAAGTAAAGAAAGAAAGAATAAGAAGAAAAAAAAGAAAGAAAAAGCAAGAATAAGAAAGAAGCAAACTCTTTGAATGCTGTTCATTCTAAATACGGCTCAAGCTCAGTCATCAGAGTGTTGCCGATGCACAGGGGCAAGTATTTTTGTCTCTGTGTATTTCCATGGCATAAACAGCATCTAGCCCACCATACCCTCAGCTACCATCTATCTGTCTCCCATAAATCTAAATGACATTAACATTTAAAACACCCAATTCTGCCTGTCTGTAAACGGGCCTTTCAGACTGAGAGGACTCCATTTTATTTAGCCATACGTATGTGGGCAGGGAAGCCAGGCATTGTTACAGACAGGCATAAATCTGTGCGGGTTAGATCCGCTGAACTGCCTCGGCCACTGGGTTAAGTGAATATCACCTCCTGCTTCCTGAAAAGGGCTCACATTCTTATTTTCTACTCCCATTAAATATGTGTTTCATTTCTACATTATGTGGATTGAAAAATCATTTTACTCTCTTTATTAAAAGGTCATGAAATATATGGTGTTTTTTAACACTCTGCATAACATTTACATTTTCTATTGTATAAATGTGATCGCTGTGACACAGGCTGAATAAAACATTCATGGCAAAAGCCATTTCTTCTGTGACATTTGGTCTCCTATCTATCATCAGTTTTCTATATGCAGCTGGGAGAACAAATGCTGGTCAAATGTTTAAATGTGGCCTCTCCACATAAAATTTAAACCCTGCTTTCACATTAACACCTGCCGGCTAGTAGATGAAAACGCTTTTTTGTGCAGATAAGAGAAAGTCAATTGGAAATGACTCACAGGGCTGTTGTGGCAGTAGGGAGCACACTGATGGGCCTAGGAAATTGAAGCATGTCAGTAAAATTAGAAAACGCCAGCCCTGCTTTAACTGGCAGACATTTAAATGTGGCAGAGCCCCTCAGCTGAGTCCATTATGAACTGTCCCATGCAGCCTTTTCATCAAAAATCCCATCAGTGTATTAAAAGGTATAGCCTTGGCACTGACAAATTAATTCTTTAATTTTTTCCTTAACTGATCTGAATTACTCTTGAACTAAATGAATCAAAGCAAATCAGTTCAGTATTATTCCTACATCAGGAAAAAATATTGCAATAGCAAAAATAAAATGATTCATTGAAATATAGTGTGATATCCAAATTATGTGTTATTGAAATTAATATTACATGAATATTGAATACACTATAAATGTATCACAGATTCATTTAAAAAAACTGAAAGGTGTTTGCAATTTATATCAAACTTCATATGGCCTAATAAAACTGCAGTTTCATCCTGTGAACATCGAAGTATTTTCATTATTTAACGAGTATAAAGTACCGAACCCTCTTGTATGCATTAAAGGTAAAGTGCAACCTGCAGACATGCAGGAAGCTTATGCTGAATTTAGAACTATTTTTCACCAGTTAAAGGGAGCACTGCATGTATGAACCATAAACACTTTTAATTTATGAAAAGCAAGAAAATAATAGAAATAGAATAACATTTACTGACACGCACATCTTTGGACTGTGGGCATAAACATGCCAACTCCACACAGAAAAGCCACCGTCAGCAGGTGGATTTAAACTTGTGGCCTTCTAGTTGTGAGGTGGCAGCACTAAACACTCTGCCGCCTTGCTGCTCAGAATTGGAGCTAGACTTTCTATACTCACATGATAGCAGTGCTAGACAAAATTGGGTACAAAAAGCAGCTAGTGAGCAAAATAGTGTACTTCATGCACGATGCACCTTTGTATCTGGCTTGCTTGTTTAGTGCAGTAATCATCCGCATTAAGTTATTAACTAAATCTACAGTCAAAGCCCCTGACAATCGGACCTCACCAGCAGAGTATCGAGTGTGAAGGCTAAAGCGAAATGGCAGGGAAACTGGACAGGACAGACAGACTGAACATTTAACACTGAACATGAACAACACAACACTCCAGAGGATGCTATTGCTGTGATCTCTTTATTAATGCAAAGCAAATAGACTAGTGAACTGTGCTGAACAGTTAATAATGACACCATAACGTGAGAAGTAATGTTTGAAAGTAGTTGGGTGTTGACACCACAGATGGAACAAAACAAAGTGTCCACAGCCACCCTGTGTGAAGATGTAATGCTCATTGTTAACTGTTAGTAACTTTTAGATAAATAATGATATTAATAGATGAGTTTTGACTTGATGATGGGCCTAAATTAAATGCAACAGGGCAACAACTGTTCACGAAGGTCAGAGACATTTACATAAAATATTATTGCAACTCAGCAAGTTGTTTTTGTTTTTTTAATATTAACACTTAATCACAAATCACCAATGTCATTACGGTGCATCACGAGTCAGTACCGAGGTCTGCCAACTCACCTTAAAAATATTGATGTATTTCATTGAATACATGAAAAAGGCCAATACATGAAACTTGCCGCTGACACTACATCAGAAGCCAGCAATTCACCAAAGTCATTAGGAGTAAACCTCTGAAACACAATTATTTACCAGTTGACATGCCAATTCATCCAAAGGATATAAGACTATCTCTGCAAAAACCAAAGATGTCAAACTCCCACTGGTGCTAGAGGAAGGAAGTGAAATGCCGTGATCCCAACGGCATTTCAGTTTCACCCCTGGAGACCATGAATGTTCAAAATGTCGTGGCAGTTCTTGTTAGGATATTTCAGTATGACCCACTGACTTAAAGGTGGATATTACTGTGGTATTGATAGAAAGCATGGTTAAAGGGTAGGGCTGTTTGCTCAAATGAATGTAATGTGATGTGAAACTGTGTTACAGTAATAAGTTAAAAAAAACATGAAACATAAAGTCCCCTATTAATCTGTGCCTGAAGATGGCTGCAGTGTTGCATGTCCTTATTTACTGTAAGTGCAAGGTACCTCATTTTGACATACACTTTTATTATCTACAAACTGACAAATACCACCTCCACACCACAAGGTATAAAATATATCTTTGAGGCGTTTGTTTATTATAAAGGCCCTTTGAGCAGATCTAGTTTACTTTTAGACTTATGAGACAAAATCCTAACCAGCCTCCTCCCAGACTTCCTATAGTATTGTCTAGTGAATCAATATTCAGAGAGTTAAACCCTTTAATCAGGATGTTGTTATTATACCCATTCATCCAAGTTGCAGGGTTTCACCAGTTTGGAAACTGTGTTGCCCCATTTCAAGTTGTGTGAAGGACTCCCACAGGTACTCATTAGTATTGTTTACTTGTGAACCAAAGGGGCCATGCTGTCTTCTAATCATGGTTTTTACAACACCTTCTATACTGTGACACACTTTTCCCACACATCTGCGATCTCATGAAGAAATATTTCAGGTCAAGATGTGCACTTAATAATGCTTCAGTATGGGAACATGTTTGATGGTTAAATAAACAGTAAGAATGTGGCTTTCAGGAGCCCCAGTTGTTAAATATCTATTTTACTGATAAAAATGCACACATTATACATCGTTACTTTCTATTGTCATCAAGATGATCAGTTAGTCTCAGTATATGTTCTGGTTTACAGACAAAGTAGTGTGTGCTACGTTTAGTGTGCACCAACCAAAACACTGAATGCCGCAAAAGATTTGATGAATTGTTATGCCAAGTCCCGAAGCATTACAGGCTGAAGTAAAACTACTTCCAACACCATCTTTCAGTATGAACACAGAATGGAAAACGTTAGATTTAGAAATTTTCTTTGACAACCTCATACATGCACCTTATTTTCATCGTGCAAATCAGGCAATTTGAAGATTTTAGAGAACATAAGGTACCACTTTAAAGAGTTGATGGCAGCTGTTGTTTATTATAAAAGTAAAAAATATATTGGCCATTCATTCTGACTTACAAACCGTTTTTGAGGCTTTGAAAAAAAAACCTGGCAAGTCCGCTGAGACCAAGCCATGGGATGTAGAAGGCTGCCGGTTTGAATCCTACCCCAACAGCTGTGGCCCTGCTCAGCCATCAAGCGCCACCTTGGTGCCGGTCCCTAGCCAGGATATAATGGGAGGGTTACTGCAGGAAGGGCTCGTGCCAAATTATATTTCACTTTGGAGACCTCTGAAGGGACAGATATTTGTAAATTAGGATAAAATTAACCAAAAAAGAATATTTTTATTTATTTCTAAATAAAAGATTTCAATTTTTTTATGAATCGGCAAAAACTTCTCTTTGTGTGAAGAAAGTGTAAATAAACAGATAAAATTATCTCATTTGAATACATTTTAAATTTAAAATAAAGTGTGCAAAAGTGTGCAAAAAGTGAATGCGGCATGAAGCCACGTTTTATTTTTACTTTTCCTGTGAGCACATTTTCTGAGAATTTTATGCAGACGCGGACCTGTTCGTCGAGTCGGTTTAAACTACTGTAGGTCAGCTCATCACAAGGGGAAGTTACAACAGCACGTGAACGCAACACGAAGGTAACGTGGGTTCCTCCCCCCGTCCTTTCCCTCTCGCGCCTTATCGCGCGTGTGCCCGGCGGTGAGGGCGCGCGCACGGGAGGTGTCGGGGGGTTGTGCTCGCTCCTGCTCTCTCTGCTCTCTGACCCCAGTGGCAGCTCCGACTCACTGCACTCCGGCTCCCCCCCCCTCCGTCACACTGAGCCTGCTCTCTCCCCCTCTTGTCTGTCAGTGTCTCTCGCCCTCCTCTCCGGCTCTCTACCCCCTCGTTCTCTTGTCTGGTTTCTTTCCACAGGAGCCAGCCGAGGTCCCGCCGGGTCGAAGGTTTTGCCCTACACGCCCAGACTGCTGCAACTCTTGGACGGCCGCGTACGAACCTGCCCGCTCTCGTGCTGTTGCCGCATGGACCCGCGTCCCTCCGCCGCTGCTGCCGCCGCCGTCGCCGCGTAGAGGGCGACCCCGACCTACACTCTTTCTCCGGCCAGATAGAAAAACCCACAAAAAGCCCACACGACGAAGGTAGAGCAACCTTTCCGCTTTGCTTCGAGATCCAAAGAGAGAGAGGGAGGGGAGAGAGGGGACACGGGGAGGAAAAAAGAAATTCCTGACACAAAGCCGTCGGTTAAAAGGTGGCTTGTCATTTACGAGGAAGAGCAAGAGGTTAGCGCGGTGGAGCCGTGACACTGACCACCTTTGGTGCCTTCTTGTTGTTTCAGAAGCAGAGTTCAGGATTGCACCGACCTTTCTTTTTGTGTGCATTTGTGCAAGCAGCAGTGTTAACAGCGAGCAGCGCAGAGTACACACCGGGTATATGCATGGTATCAGAAAGGGTTAATGTATTCGTCTTTACCCCCTCAGCTTACCGGAGTGATTTCTACCCGTGAAGTTAGCTATATGCTGTGTGTAGCGGCGTAGAGTCCACGGCAGGGCTCCTAATGTGTCTGTGCTTGTGCATCCCCGTTACAGAAAAGCAGCTCAGTGTGAACTACAGCGTGCACCACGAAAAAATAAATAAATAAAAATCTCATGTCAGGGCAGGTTTAGCAGGCTAAGCTACAGAGCTAGTTGCTGCTACTGTAGCCATAAGGTAAAGACAGACGAGTTTCAGCAGCTCGACACACACACACGGCGAGGGGACCGTGGAGCATGCTGCACGCTAATCCGTCCCCACTTTGTCGGCCTACATTTGCCAGAAAGAGCACATTTTCCTTTCAGCAGCCAGCAGTAGTACTTCAGGATTTAGATTTTGCTTTGGGAGAAATGAATGCTGAGGTGATGCGTGTGCACGGCATCTGACAGAACAGCTAATTCAAGTGAGTGTTTTTTTTTTAAACACCCAGGAAGATCTGCAAACTTGTGCAGGCTGCCGCAAAGATTCATCCAAGTTGGAATCATGTAATGTGACTTTGCAATGTAAAGAAGTGTGTGTGTGTGTCGTTGTGAAAATGGAGTTCAAGCTGTTTTTTCATTTGCAGGAATTGAGTTAACCCCTTTTTTCTGGGCTAGTAAAAATCTTTCTGACTTAAATTCAGAGCACACATCATAGGAAATAGCATCCTCCTGACCCAGAAAACATAAATCAATGCTTTGCGAAAAGAGGACAATTTCGTATTTTAAACTGGGGGCTTTTTGCTTTAAGATATTAAACAGCTGGGGGTCAGCATTTGTTACTCACCTCTGCATCAGGGGATTTAACCATCAAGTGAACTTGAGGAGCTTCTTATTTACCTCCACGAGAGCTGACCGTTCTTGTTCTATTGAGGGATTATTTTCCCCCCTTTTTTCTTGTTCTTGTGCTCCTGGCTGCATCAGGAGGTGTAGTATAAAAAGCCTGTCAAACCCACAGTGGCCACTTTACTGTTAGTCAGGGAGGTCAGGCACGAGGAAGCTCAGGGTGCAAGGGGACGAACAGCAAAGCCGGTGAGTGAGCTCTTAAGCAAAATTTGAGATAAAAATAGTTTCAGCAGGAGAGCAGACCTGTTTCATGCATGTGAACAAAGTCTTGTTTTCTTGAGGGATTTGCAACAGCGTGGTCACCAGTAGAGCATTATCCAGCGACTTTCCTAAAGGCCGTATCTGCATTTTTAAAAATTTGAATATACTTTTTTGCATTAAACTGGGTTTTAGCAGCAGCTTAAAAACACTTATGCGTGTTTTAAACTGTCACATTAATAGCTCTGTGTTTAGTTTTTGCAAACTATTTTTTATTCTCTTAATATTCTTAATGAAATGCTATATACAGGTAGAATAAATCTAATAATTACATTTATATTGCCGCACAGCATTTTTCTAATTAAGATTTGATGAATAGTTCAATGAGCTGCTGCTGAATTTATTTCTCCCCAAATCAAATTGTTTGTGCTCTCTGAAGCCAGAAGTAATTACAGTACAAATGCATTATTATATGTAATATAGTTGCGTATTTTTGTATGTATGTATGTATACTGTGATTATTATTAGAAAACTGTCACCTTTTTTTCTTCATGTGTGCTGTCTCTGCACTGCTTCAACCCAAGGCACCAAGCATCCGAGTACTTTTCTATTATTTTTTGAACAACTTAAATAAGAATTTCCTAATTTTTAATTTGCTATTTTGGGAGAGACCACCCTACCAGTGCATTCAGAAGTGGGTGCATGCCATGTGATTCTGTTTAAAGCTGCTTGTGTGCGTCTCTGTGCTCTTGTTAGTGCAGACTGCAGTGTATTGTGGTCGAAACGGTCAGCCGGGTCGCTGCTGCTCCTGCTGCCGCTTGTGCTTGGAGACTTCCTGGGCTTCTTGAGCGGCTCTGAAGGATGACTACTGCACGGCTTGCTGCTGAATCCCGGTGAACAAACGGCATCTCATGTCCAAACGGTGGAAGGATGGCTCATGGCAAAGTGACCATCACAGTGGACGAGTACAGCTCCAACCCAACACAGGCCTTCACACATTACAACATCAACCAGAGCCGCTTCCAACCTCCACACGTCCATATGTAAGTCCCTATTTACCAGTACTTTAAAACAAGGATTTTGACCTGCCAAAAGAAAATTCATATGCAATTTTTATTCATTCTGCCAAATGTCACTCCTTCAGGAAATATATATATATATAGATAATTTAGCGTAACTTCAGACTTTGAAAAAAGCAGCAGATTTTGAAGTGCAACAGGAAGCCAATCAGGACCCTGATTGATGCAGTGTCTTTGTTTATACTTTGATTTAATTGGCTCAACCTCAGAGCGTATGGTGGCCTGCAAGGACAAACTTGGTAACAGGCAGAGACTAGAAACAACATAAAGTGCTCTCTGACATAAGAGAAATTTAAATATTGATGTATTTAAAAGTAAAATAAAAAGCATAAAGATACTGTGGCAGGTGAAACATTGTCAGGTTATACAAATATACAACATTTGCACATGCTACAAAAATAAAAGCTTTGTTTGGTTCATACACATTTGAGCAAAAGCTTTTGACTCAGGTGTTTTTACGGCCGGCTTACCTCTGTTCGCTGTGGTTATACCATAAGACTTTATTATCTGTGCCGTGTTGGCATTGTGGTGCATGAACACTTTGTCCGCATTAGGGCGCCCTCTTTATTTATTTATTAGACCAGTTACTTAGTGATGCTCTTGTCTCATGTGGTTACACTCTGACTCTCATTAGTGGGTCAGAGCACGCACTCATCACACACTGTGTTTTATGTGTGGACAAATGTTAACACAGAGCTGTAGTTTCCTTTTTGTCTTCTCCCAATTTCAGCTGATTTGAGTTTTTATAAAAGGTTTTTTTCTGTTGTGGCTTGAATTTGCAGTTTTATTATTGCATGTTATGATATATTTATTTATTTATTTATTTATTTTTGAGAAAAGCCAGTGCACATTCCTACTGCCTTTTTGATTTTTCTTTAGTGTTTTCCCGGTGTTTGTTACAGGTGTAACAAAAAAATGTTTGCCCCCCCCAAAAAATATGAAAGATTTTACCTAAACAATCTACCTAAACAACCTAACCTAAACAGTTGAAGTTTATGAAGTAACATGCTGGAATGTGCACTAATGTGAGGAAGAAGAGCTGGTGCTAACACCATGCACTAATTACACTGTAATGCCACTACAATGCCAAATGCCACTGTACTCTGTAATAGACAGATTTGACAGTAATGTAAATCCACCTCTGCAACCCACAAGTCCTGACATATAATTAAGTTGTTATGGGTAAAAACCCTCAGAAACTCAAATCTTATTTTCATTGTTATCCTTGGCAAGTCAGGTAAAAAAGACACAAAATGAAATTATGAGTCACCATTAAACAACTATTTCTTCACCACACATTTAAAACACAGCAGTTAATAAAAATATACTTTTGCCCACTTATCTGAATATCGTGTTGCATTTGATCAAACTGAAATAAAAAATGAGATTGAAGTTCACATAATCATAAGTTAAGGTTTTAATTGACATTTATGAACATTGTAGAGAAGACAGAGAAAAACTAAAGGAAGATTTGGGTCCTAGTGTTGGCAGTGTTTATACTGTTGTGTGACTTTGTTGTTTTGAGATTCCTCGACTGTGAATAGGGCTACCGACACAACAAGTGTCGTTGACACGAATGTGGAAAAAGAGACAAGGTCACCTAGTAGTTTGTGTTCCATTTTAATGGTTGGCAAAGATGACAATAAATCAGGTCAAATGCTTCACTACGAATCAAGGTTAACATGTGCCAGACAGCAAGGGATTCACCAAAACATTTACTGGTTTGATGTTTGAAGAGGCTCTTGCTATTTTGTCTATTCAAGGCAAAAATAGATAGCACAAACTATATTTTTTGGTTCAAAGCATAACAGGTTGTTTGCTGAAATTTCACTGCTTAGTTTTGGATCTATTATTATTCCATGCTACTATTATTGACATTAACAGCATTTATTGTCAATTCCCTAAAACATCCTGATATAAGTTATCTTGGTCTTTTTTTTCCACAGTGTTGACCATACTGTTGGTGAAGTTCAGTCTCAGAGGCAACATTGAAACCTAACATATATCCTGACAATCCTTGAAACACTTGAGTTTCTGCAATTGGCTTAAATCTGTCATCTGGTGACAGTTTAGGAGTTGTTTGTGTTTAGGAGATAATGAGCGGATTCTGGCTTTGTTTGTTTTTAGATTGTTAAAATTGCTGTTTTTGGCTGGTTTAGTAAAATGCCATGTTAAGAGTCAGCAAGAGTGACCTGAACCCTAAGAGTGTTTGAAGGTGCAGTAAAGTCATAACTTATTCTGAAACTTGGAAGAAAATGAGTCTTTATCCAAAAAATTTAGGGTAATTTTTTTCCCCTTTATAATGAACCTACAATCTTTTTTTTCATCTTGATTGTGGAAGCCTTTGGAGGCGAAGCTCCTGTAGGAAAGGGATGTGTTAAAGACTTGGGGTCTCTCAGCAATTATGTGTTTGGATAAATATATTAGGCTGCTTCCTGGCTTTCACAGAGCCTGCACTGTTTTAGACTGTCATTCTAAAACTCAGACTGGGAAGCTCGGGATCTCGCGCGCACACACACACACACACACACACACACACACACACACACACACACACACACACACACACACACACACACACACACACACACACACTCACACTCCTATAAGCCCAATCCCACACAGAGACACACTATGTTTAAGTGCTTATAGAATGCAAGTTCTGTTCTGGGAAAGTAAAGGCTTGTTTAGATTTGAGAGATAATGAATCCGACTTTCTCTGGGTTCCTCTCAGTGCATCCAGAGTATTTAGACATAAATAAAGTTGTTGCTTCTCTGAAAGCCAAGAGAGAGAGAAAAAGCACAAGTGAGGGAATTGCCCGCCTTTTGAAATACAATCCCTGCTGTAATGTTTCCCCCCTAGACAGAATATTTAGATTTCTGTGATGGAGTACAGCGGCACCTTTTGTGTGGTGTGGAAGGTATCAGTCTCTGCTGAACAACATGTGAATGCTTGCATGTTGAACACACGTACACACTCGGTCTGACAAACACACACGGTGGCAGTTAAGCACTAATGCTTTGGTATATGAGCCTTAAATCAAAGTGGGCTTTTCTGAGCATGGGATATCTGGAAGTGAGCAGCAGACTCAGTCCAGCCCTGTTTGTGTCTGGTTCATTTTTCTGCGTTTTTTTTTTTTTTTTGTCTTTGTCGTCTCATGAAATGAAATGCTCAGCAACTTGGAACATATGCTTCGAGTTGGTAAACTAATGGCTTTGAATCAAATTTGAGCAGGATCTAGGCCAGGCTGCAGGAAGGCCAACACACAAACGCAGACGGTCAAAGTGAAAGAGCTGAAGCTAAAGGGACACTAGACAGTAATTCTCAGATTGTATTAAGATTTCTGCGACCCCTAAAATTATGTGACAACAACTGGATTTTAAAGAAGACTAAGCTCTTATAAGGTCTGAAATCCATTTTTGGACCCGAAAACGGTTTGCAAATAAACCTTTATAAAATGTACATTTACACTAGTGAACTTTATTGCTTCTAACGTTCCCCTTCTTGGGCCTGTGTTCTCAAAACAAAAATTGTCTACACAAAAATCAGTGTATGTCATCTACATTTTGGCAATATTTTGCACAGTTTACAGTGTTCATGGTTACATCCATAGAATGCAGAAAAATAGACTTCGGAAAAAAAAAGAAAAAACATTGCTTTTCTGGATGAACCTGTGTAGACATCTGGTTTGAATAAACTTACCTGTTTGTACTGTTTCAATAGTAGTGCTAAATGAAAAACTGAAAAGGGTCTCTAAAATGCCTTCAGTGTAGACAGTGTTAGTATTAAATCAAGTGTTGCCAGCACCGGTCCTCAACAGCTGCGGCCCTGCTTGTTTTCTGACAACCTACTGCTAATTGCCTTGATCAGGTGTGTTCAGTCAAACAGGGAATGCAAGACAAGGGTTGTGCAGGCATAGTTCGAAAACAAGCAGGACTGCGACCAGGGTTAGCCACCTCTGTAATTGATTCTTGTAGTTCTACAGTTGATGTCAATATTGCTTTCAGTATTTTTATTTTATTAATTCCTATAGTAATCTTTTTAAAATGCTCAGAAAACCATGAAATAACAATAAAACAATACAAAACTCACAAGTGCGGAAATAGAAAGTGTGCATTTTTTAAATTTTACATTGTTTTCTTAAATTGAGTAATTGTTTTAGCTCAAACATTAGAAAAGACAAAAGCTAAAATTAAATATTTTTGAGTGGAAAACCTATTATTTACTAAACAGAAGGAAATGGCTTCATGAAGTGTTGGAGAGAGAAAAGTCCAAACCCTGGATAACATGGGCTTAATTAAGCAATATATGAAAGATGTTTTCTATGGTTGATGTGATGTGCACAGATGTGTTGGCTCTGTTAGGGGCTCAACTGTATTACATCATTAACACCTTTTAGACTATTAATTTATTTCATTTCCAGCGGACGTGCACACTATCCAAGCCAACAGAACAGTGTCATCAACGGTGTTGGTCAGAACCAGTGTATTTGCTTCATTCTGGCTGTTGATTGGCCAGGTGAATGTGCTGCTATTTGTTCTGCTCAAAACATCATTCACTCCAGTACATAAATTTTAAAATTGGAAAATGAAAATTCCTTAATAAAGCCTTACTCCACCCTCAAAAACAAAAAAAAAAAGAGATTTCTTTCCACATGCCTTGTTAATTATTCCTGACCTCTGAATAATTGAGGGACTTGTAAGTATGAATCATTTAATGATGCCGCTGCATGCATCCTTACACAAGGATATTTTGATACAAGCTCGTGAGAATACGGCACTAGAAGAGAACCGCTTTCACACATTCATTTTAACACCATCCTGGTTTTTGTTAATGAACTTCTGCATGATCTTTTTCATGAGTAGCATTTCCTTTTCTCAGCGTAGTGGAAAGAGGCAATAAATGTGATTCATAAAATTGGAATTATGACCTTATAGCATGTTTCATGTTAACCAGCCCCAGTTATATAGCTATTACAGTTACATACAGTATATACTTTTACAGTCTCTGTTAATGAGTATCTGTACAGGCTGGTGGGAGGATGCTCAGCATGTAATCTTTTGTGACTTTTGTTTATAATAGTAGCATTTCTGCTTATGTGACTTAATTTTCAACATAAAATCGACTGCATCTTTTCTTGTGTCGTGTTGTGGATGAACAAGCCAAACCTTATTTGCTCGAACTCATCAGCAGTAGGTGTCACTATGAAAATAGTCAGATAAATGCCAATTTAATTGTGGAAAATTTGTTACTTGAAAATAGATTGAACACAAGTGTCACAGTCTTTTCACCCTTTAATCATAGCTAATAGATCTTAGATAGAAACACAAACAAGAAAAACATTAAACATTTCTCTGATTGAAGTGAGTCATTTGCTTCATATTTTGCTGTTCATGCTCTTTAGGTTGTTTGTGGTTTTGCATTCTTTATAGTATTTCCTATTATTTGCAAATTTTGCTCAAAATGTTTATCAGCATTGTAATGTTAATGCCTTAAAAACGGTCACTTTTATATTTCATGTTTGAGGCCAATCATTGCAGTACTTCTCAAAATTGCAGCAGCTATAATATCTTGTTTTCACAGTTTCTCTGTAACGGTTACAATACAGTTATTTTAATATTTTGTCAGGCCTATACGTAGAACCTAAAAGATAAACTCCGGGGTCTGCTTTTATTTTATTTGTCTGGTGTAAAACCAAAATGTCTCCAGACAGTTTTTGATTCACTTTAATGAACTAAAACATGTTCAGCATTTTGTTGATCCAGGCCTTTTATTGTTTCCAGCCTCCATCTACTTTTTTCATTAATTCAAATGAATTAGCAAAACAACTAGTCATGTTTTTAGGGTGGGATTGAAGTTGCACCTTCCTAATCCAGCGCCAGAATCTACTCTAAACACGAAACCGCTAATGTGGATGAGGTTTTGTTAGTTGGTTTACAGAAATGATAAATCACATCTTCCTGATAATTTAAATTATTGTAACATAGTCTTGCAACTTCTATTTTAGAGGGCAAATACAGTATAATCCCAAGGGGATGTCAGATCGTACTCTGATCACAACAACCCCCCCGTTCTCAAATAGAAAATAGGAAAATTAGCACAATGTCAGCAAATGTAGTGGAAATAAAACTGCATGTAATTCTAATTATTAGCCTATTGGTATAACACATAAGGACTTTTTAGGAATTTTTAATCAATAGTGGAAAAAAGCCAGTTGTTTTGCAGCCGTATGTTTACATCCCTTATTTTACCATTTCCTCTAAAACAGTTTGTGGAGGAGCGGCAGTTAGGCTTTAGCTTGGCCTGCTGTCGTTCGCTGGCAAGAATAGAGGCGCTTTTGTAAGAGCAGAAACCTTGATTAAGTTTCCTCTCCACCCTTGACCTGCTGCTGAAGCTTGTCAGGATGGTGGTGGACGTGACTGTGGTGGTAGTGGTGGGGATAAAGTGACAGTTGACAGTGCACAGGTCTGGTGTTTTTGAGATTAAAGTTCTTTTAATGTCTTTGAGATTTGGCCCATGAGCCCTTGGAGCCTGGCATCACAGGGCACAATCACATCCTGATGATGTCATTTTGATCAGGGAAACAAAACACTGTTGTGTTTACTTAAGGGATGTAATCAAGCACATCTTTAAAAAAAACATAAAACAGTTCTGAGTATAACATCCTAACACACAGGTATTTATGTGGTCTTTTAATGTATTAATGGTAGAAAATGGAAAATAAAAACTACCTTACTAAACGTGTCTACTCCAGTAGTTTATTGTCCCAGTATTTTACTGGATGTGTTAGGCCCCAGGGGGCACATGGTGACTATGTCTGTGGCCTTCTTTCCATCAGCCCTGCAGTCAGGCAGACACTCAGCAGTACAATTAAGGTCTGTGCCATAATAAGAAGGGCATTAAAAGAAGCAATTTATTTCCCAGCACAGTGCTGCAAGCGTTCTCTGTTGCTGATATTCCAACACATGTGCGCGCTCCTCAGTCATTATATAGGAAAAATAACAGGGAGGGATGAGGACGATGCAAGCTGTCTGAATGGCTGAAATAAACGGAGGTGGTGACATCAAGAAAAAGTCTCTCATATGTTCCTTAAATCAATTTTTACTTGCATGTTTTTAACAGCATACTTGTTTTTTTTTTATGTTTTCTCGTCTTTTGTGAACTTCCGTAATTCTGCATCCACATTCTTGTTGGGCTATTGACCAATTGTTCCCTTTATGTATTTTTCTTTGCTTTTCATTTTTACCCCAATTTGCCTCCTCTTTCTCTGCTCCCTTGTGCACACACCACTACCACCACCTTCACCACTACCAACGATCCCCCCCCCCCTTTTTTTTTTTCCCCCAGTATTCATTTTGTTCCTCTGAAGTTTATTGAATTAGCGCAGGCAGCTGAAATGCAGAAGATAAGAGGGGTGCTCTCTACTCCTCTCAGAGAAATTGTATTGCACAGTAGATGAGAAAGAGTGTGTGTGTGTGTGTGTGTGTGTGTGTGTGTGTGTGTGTGTGTGTGAGAGAGAGGAAGAGGGGGAAGGGAACTGATGCAGAGGTTATAGACCAGGAATATGGGCAGCAATGCGTTTTAATATTTCTCCTGAAAAAGCAATCGTGAACATAATGAAAGAACAGTGACATTTTTGTGTACAGTTCTGCTGCGATTGTTTTCAAAATTTTGAAATTGACATTATTTTAGCATAGTGGATGCACAAACATCAAAATTTCTGACAGTCTTTGTTGTGAATTTCAGTAGGAAGCAAAGTACAAAGATTGATTTTTACATTTAACAAGTGCTGTTTTTAGTGTTTTAAATGATTGTAGTTTTTTGTAATGCTCTACAATATAATATATAATATTTGGAAAATTGCCGCAAAGCTACTACAAATTATAGAATGTTAAAATCTTCACATTTAAAAAAAACTGGAACAAGATAAGGTTGTTATTCTGTATACATTAAACAATTTTTAATTATCAAAATAGTTGACAAACTTTTAATATAATTTTTCTAAATTACAGTACAATAAAAGTCAGGAAGTCTGAATCATGTTGTCATTTAAAAATTCCCCGCCATTGTACAAAACAACCTGCTGACAAGTCCCATAAATCAAACATAATCAGGACTTCACACTTTTTGCCCCAACACCCTCTTATCTTCTGCATTCTGGTGGTAAAAATGTGTAATAATTCCTCTTCAAACAAGCAAAAAGCAAAACATGATGTGTCATACAAAATAGTGTTGCTCGTGATTTAATTTTGTTAATGTTGATTTGAGCTGTTGATTGATTTGTTTGTGAACCAGTGACCCTTTATCTTGTTTGCCATGTATGGACAGGTGAGTTTTAGTTGATTAGCAATTTATTTACACATTTGCCCTTTGACCTTGGAGGTTTTTGATTCCTGTGTCCCCACTGATGGCATTATTGATGAATACTCATTAGCAGGAACACTGCGTTAACACTAAAGAGACTGGGTGGAAAAAAAAATCTAGTACTTTGACAGCAGGTTGCAGCCGCTATGAAATGGACTTTGATTTAGTTATTATAGTGGGCAGTTCAGAAAGGTGCTCTGCCAAGGCTGACCGAAGCCAAAACCAAGGGGTTGTGAGGAAGTACTGTCAACTTAACAATTCCACTGCATCACAATTTTTAACCCAGCTTTTTATACTGTCATTGTCAGTAATAAGGTACCCATGTCCATGTACTTTAATGTGTTTTAAAAAATATTATTTTAAGAAAAATAACAATGTATGTTTGAAGAGGTGCTGTTGATGTTTCCCATGACACAGACTGACAGAAAAGCACGGGCAGCAGTGCAGAGAGATGTGCGTATAAAGGTTTTATATTGCAGTTTCATAATTACTAATAACTGAAGGGCTGTGTAGAGAATTGCAGACAGTAGCAGAGCACAGCATAGCCATAGTTGCATATTGTAACTTCAAATTTTAAAACTGAGGAGGTTACACTTCTGCTGTGGTTCCTTTTTGTCAGGTATTACACATGTCAGGTATTACACATGAAGTTATCTCTTGTAGTGATTAATGGTTGGTTTTAAATGTAAGTGATACTAAAATGCACGATAAGAGCTCTCCAGCCAGCCAGTTTTTCGTCCATGCTGCAACAGTCATGGTTTCTTTGTGAACAGCATTAAGACTCGGGAGGTTTTTACCAAAATTTGTAGAATTGCAATCAGCCAGTGATTAAAGAGTCCTTAAAGAGTTTCATGAGTCAGAGTGACAGAGACAGTGACCTTCTTATCTGTTGGGAGCTAAGTGTTTCATTTGAAGAAACAAGCAGGCTGAACTTTGATCCTGCTTACTTATGTGTTTTTCCAAAAGGCCATGGAGCCAAGTGTGCTCAGTCAAATGAAATATCCTCCTACAGACATCAGGGAGCACTCCCCATTCCCTCTTTGTATAACTCCCACTCTGCTTTTTTTTTACTTCCCTCACCCTTTTTATTTTCTCTATAACATATGTAACCAATACCTGAAAATAAGTTCAATGCAGTCTTTCAGAATTCTGTTCCCTTCATATCCTCCATGTATGTTTTCCATTCTGCAGCACTTTACAGGGCAAGGTACCCTAACCACGTTTGTCAAATTTAAGCAATGATGAGGCCACAGTCTTTTTAATATTACTGTGTACTCCAATTATTAAATAACATTGTAAAATAAGGTAAGATAATGAGTTTTTTTTGTTTGTTTGTTTTTTTTTTTTTTTTTTTTTTGTCTGAAACTGGATTTTTAGGATTGTCTGGCCGGCAAATGCTGCACTTCATTATCAGTGTGAAATCAAGTGCCATATTGCATAAGTGCAATAATGTTGTTATTTTGCTTTCCAAAAATATTTCAAGATGGTAGTGTTTAGCACAAATCTTAAAGCTCACTTTTGCTGTGATGTTGCAGCCTTAGGTGGGAAGTTGATGCATTTAGGCTTCTCTGCTAAAGGATCACAGACATTTCTTCATCGAGCAGATATTTCTGCAGCCACAGACCTTGGTTTTGTGTCAGCTCCAATGTCATGGCGGATTTGAGAGTGTGCTGCTGCCTTCCTTGAGCGCATTAGTATTTCTCCTCTCCCCCACTTTCTTTCCTCAGCTGTCTTCTCTCTGATATCACACTGAAGCTCAGACATGTTAACGTGAACCTTCATGCGAGCACAGTTCAGTCTGTCACTGGAGACTATTCATTTACCTGGTGCTCAAGTGCATGAAGACTTTTTCATTTTCACTGTCTCCATTTACAATAGGTCAGAGGCCTGTGCTGCACTGCTGAACTTCTGAACTCCTGTATGTATTACTAATGAATCTCTGGATTGTTATTAATTCATATGTTAACAGGACAGACCAGGGCTCTCTCACTTTATGTGTGAGACTAATGCAGCACTATCATGAAAGGTTCTTGGCTCAGGCCTGCTCTAATTGATAGGGGCTGCTGGTATTTACTTACAATCTCAGGGTGGATTAAATCTCAAAGGGTCTGGATATGGAGGTTGTTTTTCTCTTGGCTTTGTTTTAATGTACATATTTGTGTGTGTGTGTGTGTGTGTGTATGTGTGTGTGTGTGTGTGTGTGTGTGTGTGTGTGTGTGTGTTTTGTCTTCCCATGCGGTTCTGTGTTTGTCCTTTCTCCATGACGAGAACTGTCAAATCCTGTAAAGCTGTATGATGTCCAGGCACCATAGAGCACTAAATCTAATCAGCAGCTACACCGCAGTGTATTTGCTGCTCTGCTGCCTTAGGTTAATGTGTGTGTAGGGGCTCAAAGACTTATTTACTGCTTACAGTCAATTGTAAATATCATTATGTCTGTAGCTAGTTTTTCACTTTGTCCATTGTGTTTTAATATAGAGTCTAGGCTTGCTTGGGCAAAGCAAAAGTTCGTTCTGCTCCAGTATCAGCAAAGCTGACCTCACCCAGCTAAAGATATGGAAGGACCAACATTTACAAAGTACTGATTACTGACTGACTTCAGGCAACAAAAGACAAAATACAAACTATAAGAACTCTGGATTGTACATTTTCTATCCATGGACTGGAGATTTTAGACAGAAAGCTAAAGATGCTGATAATAAAACTGCAGTAGCTTGTTTTAACTAATGTGATAGATATTCACATTTAGCAATTTACAAACGTATGTTATTGGTGTATTAACGTATGTTATCAAACACTGTGTGCTCCATCAAAAGCATATTTTAAAGTTTTATTATTTTTTCACTCCAACACCAAATGAGAGTCTTTGTTTAGATTTATGAAAACGCTAGCAAGTCAGAATCAGATTTTGAGCAATCCTTTCCTGCTCAGAGTTTTCAACAATGGTTAGCAGAGGGTGAGACAACAGACCCCTGGGGGACTCCGTAAGCAGCAAGTGTGCTCCTGATTTTACACGCAGCAGACAGTGGCCACAGATCACAGATGTTAACTACAAATGATGGTTAAACTAGAGCAGCAACAGACGAGTTGTGTGCTAATTGTGACATACAGGGCATTGACCTGCAATACTCACCCCTTTAATTTGTCTCGTTGTATTGGGCCTTTCTAGTCAGTAATGTAAATCAGGGAGCAGGACTGCTTTGTGGCAATATTGCATTTGCATTATTCACTGCGTAATAACAGTTAATCCAGTTACGTATGGTTATTTTGTCTTGAAACTGTTTCTCGGTTGAATTATCAGAAATATGACGATAAATCACAGCATGAAAAATTTGTGAAAAAATGTATCATTCACATGCTTCTGTGCAGAAAAACAAGGGGTTGCTGAATGGATTGATGGAAATTGTGTGAATTATAGAGTGTGATGCTCACAAGATCTCAACCCAATTCAATACCCATGGGTGTCACCTTGTTGGAAAGCACAGTTGAACATCATTGCAACAAATTAGGGAATACCTTTGCAATAATGGTGATCATATCTTCATTAGACATTTAGAAACCTGTAGAATTGCTGCTAAGGAGCATTGATGCTGTTTTGAAGTCTTGTGATGGATCAACATCATATTTTGACTGTTTATTTAGTTTTCATTTTAGTTCAAGACGCATTTGTTTATGCAGAGGTTTTAGACCTATTGTCCGTCTCACCGCAGACGTGGAGTGCAGATGGTGGCTCATTGTCTTTTCAATGTGAGCTTGCAGATGACAACTCAAACAGAATAACAACATAACTCATGTTATTTATGTAGCTTTTACATGTGTAATAATTCTACTCAACATGGTGCAGAACGCACTCCCTAATTAAAAAAAATGCAGCGATGCCTCCCCCTAATAAGATTTGCCTTTGTGCCAAGGTGCCTGTTTTCTCTATCTCTGTTAATGGCAGAATCTTCTGTCTGAAACCTCTTGATTTATCTGATTCTTTGGCTGTTTCCATGTCATGTTTTAGCACACATGCAGTGTGTGTGTGTGTCTGTGCGCACTTGTCAGTTTGGAGATTGCTGCGTTGATTATGTGGCTGATGTTCTTGACAGAGCGACATCCCTTCTAATGAAATAATGGTCTAGTGGCAGAGTGCTAGAGGATTGCACATTGTAGACTTCAATTACAGACAAGATGGTTTTGCTCTTTCCTTTCACTCAGGAAAAACTACAGGTTTTTCTTCCTTTTTAACAGACATGCTTAAATTAAATAAAAAAGGCTGAATAAAAGCTTTTTCCAGCCAGACGTGGGTCTAAGTGTTTTTCTTTAGATAATGGATAGTAAGGACATGGCATGCCTTTATTCACCATCTCTTTAGCCAATCAGATCCCACAAAACAGCCATTGCCCTTGTGTGCACAAATCATCCCAAGCACTGGTTTATTTCCAGCCAAGACTACACATTTTTCACTGTTGTAATGTCTCCTATTTTCTTTGAGATGCATTTTGCTCTTCTGCATGTGTTGTTCTGTGGACCGTGTAATTTATTTTGCACAACAAATTATCTTTTTAAGGTTCCAGTTATCAGCTGTGCCCCTTCTGCTATCTGGTATGAAATTAGCATACATTTCCTAAAAATATGTTTCTGAATGAAGTACACCTTTTTAAAATATCACAACAAGGACAAAGGGCACAGTCTTTGATTTTTAGTGCTTTTGGCAGAGAATGTTTAAACTTAAGAAATTACTAAATAAAACAAAGGGCAGACATTTCATACAAAAGTGGAAAATTAAACATGATTATGAGTTCGGACTTTTTGTTAAGTAATAAGGTGATATCAAATTACTTGACTATTTCTAAATGGATATTGCAAAGCTGTGTAGTGTTAGCTGACTATAGGGATTATGAGGAAGTCATAGCTGAAGTCCTTCAGATATCCTTTACTGACAGTAAATTGTGTGCAAATGACCTCAAGGCCCAAAAATACAGTTAAGCAGTCATTTATTTAGTAACTTTATGACTTAATGAGTTAAGAAGGGATATTAATACTCATTTAACAGGAGAATACCACTATCAACAGTCAACGTCTGTTTATCATATAATTTTGTAATTCATAATCGATGTGGTTGCAGAACTGTTTTTATTACTCAAACATAGCTTTCTTGACAGACCCTCTTCTTGTTGAGTCGGGACATTGACAGATTAGACCAGAAAAAAAATTTTCTTTCTGTGAAGCTGTTTAAACGCACCATCTACCTTTTTTAAGGGAGGAAGTAAAAAACAGTGTAGCAATCTACAACAGCAGCTCTTACATGCACAAAATCTCTGAACCACTCTCTCTCTGTCTTTTCAGGGTGGATCCCATTCCCTATGACACTCCCAAACCAGCAGGACACACCAGGTTTGTGTGTGTTTCAGACACACACTCGCGTACAGATGGCATCCAGATGCCCTACGGTGACGTGCTGCTGCACATGGGCGACTTCACTGAGCTGGGTTTGCCTTCTGAGGTTAAGAAGTTCAACGACTGGCTAGGTACTTAAATGCTTACCACACACTTTTGAACACACGCTGCTGGAAAAGCATCATTTTGCACACGACAGCATCAGTCTTGCACACGACAAAAATGGGCAGGTAATCGGTACAGTTGTATGGGACATTGTGCGTGTTTAACAACTGGACCCCCAGTTTGCTAAAGCATCCAGTCTAACCCTTTTGGCTTAATACCCTGGCTCACTTAACCTTTGACCTCTCCGTCATGGGTGGAAGCTCTGGGCTGTGTGTGTGGCTTTAGTCCCAGCAGCCTCTGTTTCATCTCTGCACCCTCCAGGCAAGAGCTCATAGCAACTCTGAAGTATTTCTGTCCTTCTATTGTAATCATGGTTTACACAAGTCTGACTTTCTCTCACACTGTCTGACATTCCCACACACCAAATGCATGAATCAATAAGTGCCACCCACCACACTGACTAGCACAGTTTTTTTTTCTAAAGATATTTTAATTCCTGTTTAAATTTCATCTTTTGCCTGTTGATTGTCCCCCAGTGAGACATAAGACTATCTCTAAGTTAACGCAGAGAAAATTGCAGATCTGAGATTGGTGCCGTTGTTTTTAAGTTCATAACTAATTATGTTTTGTAGCCAAAACATTCTTGTTAGATCAGGATGAAAAGGTTATCTTAACAGACTTAAAGTAGACTAATCAGTAGAGGTCTCACTCTGTTTTTAAAGTTTTCAGAGTGTATTACAGTGTAAACATTGTCTTAGAGCTGGCTGATATGGGTTCGACAGTAGCTGATGCTGAACTTGGGAGGCAGGAAGGCCAACTTTTTTTTCCCCCCAGTTTCTCCCTTTGCATAACATATAATGCTATTTATTAATAACAAAGAAAGGAAATATGCTTAAGATATAAGTATATTTATAAGCATAATAACCTAAATGAGTACTGAGCACACTAAGTTAATTCAGAACCTCATTAGAATGTATTACTATTTTAAAAATGTTATTTGTATAGCAGCAACAAGAATCTTATAAACTTACTTTATTGTATTTTCAAATCAGAAAATACACATAGCTGAAACTAATCTACTCTAATAAATCTGTTTAAACTGACAGTCTTACAACAAACCTTTACTTTTAGCTGTAGGTGTCCCTACACTGGCAAATTAGTGAACATTTTATAATTTCTGCAATAGTGTACACACAATAAAATTAGTAAAATACCTGATGAGTTGACCACCACCACACGTAAACAGTTTTTATGAGTAAGAGTTATTGACACTTAAAGACAATCTTTGCACAGACAGTGCTGTTAAAGAATGTTTCTCCACCAGTGTGCAAAAAGTAAACACACCACATGTTTCATTTGTCCTGTAATCAGTTTAAATTGTGGAATAACCTTGTGTTGCAGTTTAATATATTAAACAGTAAATAGGTAGTCTAAAGCTACGATAGAGCAAGGGGGAATAATCCAATAATTAACTGATCTCGCATTTTGTTGTTCTTTTGAACAAATTTTAAAAAATGGTAACCCAAATGTACTTGGTTCCTAGTATACAGTATTGTATATGAAGTATAGCAGCAAGTATGGTAGTTACAGTATTAAAGTATTAAAAATGACTTATTGTCATTGTTCCAAAGTAGGAGCCTTTAGATTGGGTAGCAAAACAGTTTCCCATTTTAAGCTAAAGGTGAAAATTTTAACCTCTAGCCTTGAGTGTTACTTTTCTCAATGTATGTTTTGAATATTAGTCACACCCTAAATAGTTGAAAGGTAGCTGACAAAAGTTTGTTAATCTAAAGATGACAGCAGCTACAGTCAAACAACATTTACAGCAGTTAGCTATGACTCATTGTTGTAATAAACTAAAAGATTCAAGCTTAAGTAAGTATTACAGACAGTTTTGGAAAGAGAACAGAAAAAGAAAAGAGAATAGCTTGGCCTTTGTAACATTTTCTGAATATTACACTTATCATTACAATAAAGGTCACATTCTCAGTATTCGCAGTCATCCATAGTACATCTATTAGCTATATCACTTCGACAATGTGAATTCAGCCTGAAGGGAAGCAATATCAGCAAAGTTGTTTTTATAAGGCAAATTTAAAAGGAAAAGTCTTTTATGAGATATTAATACATTTAAACCCAGCACCATCACCTGGGGTTTTGAAAAATAATTTTGTTACATGTTTTTTTAAATTCTTGTTCTTACACAGGTTCAATTGTTTAAAAAAAAATGTATGCTGTCTTGGACAGAAATTAAGCTATCTTAGTCAAATTCAAGTATACAGTTTACCTGCAAAAACCTGGTCATCCTATGTTCAGATACTGTTAATGATTTATAATTTTTTTTATTATAGCTTCTTAATTTCACAGACGTTATCGAAGAGTTGGTAATAATTTCAGGTGATGAAGTATACACCCTTTAAAGTCAGTGAAAATATTTTATCATGCTGTTAGTTGGTATGTTTTGTGTCTTCAGAGGACTGGCAGTTTTCAGCATTCTGCAAGCTGAGAAAATGTAGGTTATTTGTTATTTATTAATGTGTGTTGAACATTGCTGGGGTGAGCTTCTCATACAGAATTGGCTTTAATAAAAAAAGTAAAGCAGTGCATGTGCATACTTCAATATTCCCTCCAAAGCTGTTTTTGTCCTCTTTGATAAAGGTCAAGACAGTCTGAGAGCAGTGGAGTTGAAGTGAGATGTGGATAAGGAGAAGAGACTGTAGTGTGATGAAAGTAGCAAGGAAAATTACATTTGAAAGCATGTTGGTCTAATTTTTTTATGCAGTTACTGGATTTTCATGTAAGGTACGTGTAAGGTGTTTTTAACAGTGTTAAATCTTTGGGAAAAAATATTGGGTACCTTGGGAGAAAGATACTAGAATAATCTAATTCCACTGTGACTTATATGAACCTCTGGGGAGGCAGTGTTTTTTTCAGGCCATTGACTGCTGTTTGGCCTCTTGGAAGATATCATTGGAGATCAATGCAGAGAAACGGACTTTCCCCAACCCAGTCTGTCTGATGGCGAAGTACTAACTCTGATCTCCCACTTTTAAGCATCGACTCTGATCTTCCTGCTCCCAGAGGCCTCTGTAGCTTGTGTGTTTTCAGTTTGTTTTAAGTGCTTGTCATAAAAAAAACTTAAAAATCCATTGAGCTCATTATGAACTGCAAACAACACCCTACTTACTGTATCAAAATTATATACAGGGGTTTCTTTATAGAGGTAACAGTGTACTCAAAATCCTGACCACAAGTGCAGCTTGAGATAAAGCATGTGACCTCACTTATGAAATAAAACCATGAATAACCTGATATCAGGATTGCATTCCTAGTTTGGAAGAAGAAAACATGTTGTATTTCAATATTATAGATTTTTTTTAGTATGTTTCGCTATAATTTTTTTCCATCCACAGAGATGGGCTGAAACTGAATCTTTACTTATGATAGGTGCATCTGTAGCTCCTTTTTAAACTACCTGTTCAATGTATTTTTATAGAGGCATTGTGCTGCCTTTGTTGACCATGCATTATTCCAGCAACGAATATGGCAAATTTGCTGTGTCTGTGGCAAAGTAGTAAAAGAGGCTCAATTAAGTGAATGGGAAATGGCTGCTTGGGAGTTGAGAAGTGTGACAACCTGCCACCAAGGTTGTTTCTTCTGGGAGAATTTCTCTTGTGTTTGAAGAGTAACAAAAAGATATACATAGATCCTTTGCAGTTTGCCGTGCAGTAAGGCAACCTATTTACATTAGATCTAAAACATTAGTCACTCAGGTCATTAAATAATCATCGGGAATATAATTATCAACTATTTTTTTTGCAATAATGAATATTAATGTTGGTTTGGCAAAAAAAAAACATTTGATCACTACTTTAGGTCAGTTGATGATTTTTGGAGCACCCGGTTGAACAATTCTGGAGAATAATGGAGAAATTTAACCATAATGGACATGTACATTAGTTGCATCCCTCAGTTACTCCTTCAGCAGACAAGGATCAACAATAAGATTACTTTGCTTCTGGCAACCTAATGACTAAATTCAATAGTCATTCTAAGGATGACATTTAATTTTCTTAATTATTCAACAGTTTATTGTATCGTTAAAAACACAACTCGTTTTAAATTGGCAGATGCCATTTAAAACAAAGATACAGTTTTGTCTTATATCTTATTAACAATGGAAGTCTGCCATCCTGAGAAATGTGACAAAATACTTCTCTGCACATGCATTTCATGTTCTTTTTTTTTTGTTGTTGTTTGTTTTTCTTCCTTTCTTACCCTTGTTTGTGTGCGAACAATAAATAAAATAAATTTAGGTGTATCACAACACCAATCCTCTGTAAGATGTATTACGTTGGCAATAAAAAGGAGTAGAAATTCCCAGCAGAGTAATGTTGATGGAGTTTGATGGCAATTATGTTTTTTCCACCTTTTTCCTGGTGGTGGTAAAAAGAATTATTTGCTTCAGGTTGTGTGTGCGTGTGCACGTAAATGGATGCGGGATCCAGTTAGAGAGCTGGGGGACTCTGAGGCGGTGCTCTCATAAGGTTAGACTGGGATTTATGATCCTGAGATGCGATGAGCTAATTTAGAGCAGCAGGACTGAATCTTGTAGACCAGGGAACCATGATTCTTTCATTTCAGCATTAGAGAACATCCACTTTCTTGCAGTCAATCATACAAATACTTTAGATGGGTGTAGTGGAATCTTATCTTCCTGCATTGAGCTAGTGTATTTTGACAGAATTTTTGTTCACTTTCTATTGGTTTTATTTCCATTTAAACTTATGCTTACATATTTCTATTCCACTTGCCTTTCAAAAGCATTTTTATTCAACAAATACCTTGTTGGATCCATTATTCACATTTTATTCGATTTACCTCTTGGCATGTATCATAACCTTTGGTTTTTATGGTCCAGAATAAAGAAACCAATGGACAAAAGTACCATACAAAAAAGGGGTATCAGTAAATTCTTAGGAGCCATAAAACTTTCTTTTTAAATTATCTGTATTTCTGTAGTATATTTCAGGAACTTAATTGAAAATAAAATTAACTACTAGTTTCAGGCTCTAGAAATTATATTTTAGGGGTACATCCGGTGCCTATTGTTCAGTTAAATCATCACATAAATTAGTCTATAGATTAATCTATACAGCACCTGTAAAGCAGACTAAAAAAGAAAAAAAGGAAGGAAGAATGGTATATAATCAACAGGAAGGCTATAAAATAGAATCCATGGGAGGGTAAAAAGAGAAATATAGAAAGAGAATGGAAGGGTGATGAAGGCCAGACCCTTTAGTTGAGTGCTCAATCAGCTGGAATAAAATAGTAAGTCTGGTCTTGATGGTGAAGGGGAACGGGACAAATCACCTCGACAGGGGAGAGCAAAAAGGGCACAGCAGAAGTTGAAAGATGAGAGGATGAGAATTCTAATAGATGTTCTTCTCTATTTAGTTCAGATTTGTGCTTTTTGATGCTGCACAGCATCTACAGAGATGGACGGTGGTGTGCTGGGGTCAAGCAGAGCCGTCAGCTGTTATTGTAACCCCTGTGAGTGGAGGGTATTTTTCCTCTTGCACTTATCTGAGTTTTCCTTCCAGTCCTGATCTGTGGTCACGGTTAAGTATACAGGGAGATACTTAGTGTATATTCCATTTAAAGAACCAGCTGTTTCTGTACAAACAGACTGACCAGGTGGAAAGTTTCCTCCTGTTTGTGGCTTGCAATGCAAAAATTATTTGTGTATAAAGAATCATTTACGGCATAATTAAATAAAAAAGAACCAAAATAATTAGTTATATTTGTAATTCATTCTCCTTGTTGATTCAGAAATACTTCTATCAAGTAACATTTATATTCTGATCCAACATCTGTGCATCCCACATTCCCACAACTGCTTTAAAGTATAAGTCTGAATTTTTCAGCAATACTGAATGCCTGCCTAGCTAAGATTTTAGATCCAAGTGTTTGTTTATTCTTTTCTTAGTTTAAAAAATAGATTGAAATTTTTTAACAATAGGCTATTTTGTAAGATTTCATATTCCAATAATAATAAAAAAAAATCATAAAACATATCATTCGCAAAAGGTGTAACTGCAGTAATAGTGAAGGGCTGAGTTTGATGACAAACACAGTTCTCTTAAATTAATTTACAAAGTAGTTAGTTTATGTCATTGTCCACCTCTAAAAGTAGGCATCTACTTTATAAAAACTCAACTTCAATGTGAGAACTTAAATTGATTTTAGATACAGTCTAACTGGTTTCTGCATCTATCTCAAAACACAAACTACATTTTTGGGAATAAAATAATTTTCAAAAACTGTTGCAGTGCATCCTGGTAGGTCATTTACCCATAACATTCAGTTCAGTTCTGTGTCTGCTGCCTTTTCAGTTTACTTCTGCACAAAAATGTTATCATATACATATTGGTGAATCTAATGCACAACAGAGGGTTTGTGTCAGGTGAAAATGCTAGACTTCAGCTCACCAACCTCTCCCTGGTTGCTCTTGTCTTTTCTAGGTGGCCTCCCATATGAATTTAAAGTAGTGATTGCCGGAAACCACGAGCTGACCTTTGATAAGGATTTTATGGCTGAGCTGGTCAAGCAGGATTACTACCGTTTCCCTTCAGTCTCCAAACTCAAACCAGAGGACTTTGATAATGTCCAGTCCCTCCTCACAAACTGTGTGTATCTGCAGGACTCGGACGTCACCATAAAGGGATTCCGGATATACGGGACGCCATGGTAAGAACTGCAACCATTCTGTCTTTAATTCTCCATCAAAAACTACTCTCTCTTTTTTTCATAACTGCTGAGACACATTTCTATCTCGTTGTGTTGGGGATCCCTGAGGTGAAGGTTTGCTTTCCCCTCTGTCAGAGTCTGTCTGTTTTCCAGCTGTCCGCTCTGCAGTAACACTGTACTTTGCTTCATGCTCTGTGTGAGGGGCCTTTCTTACACGCAGGGTGCTATTCCCAGCTCACACATTCCTTTATGAGCTCAGGACCCTCACCGGCTCCCCAGGCTTACTTTACACCTGTGTTTTGACACGGGGTTAAGTGATACATGTGGTACCGGGACACTATGTCAATACGCTCTCAGGTGTGAAGAGAATGCTAGAGGAAGAGTGTGTTTGAATAAGTAATGGTGTATGCAACATGCGTTCTACACACAGAGGCAGATGTAAGTGTTGTTAAAGGGAGAATTGTTGGTACAGGAGAACTGTCAGGAGTGACTGTGTTTCGCAGGGATCTAATTGTTGTTTTTTGGATTTGTTTTTAAAAAAGCAACACCAATATCTAATGATTGTATAACTATGGTATATCACTTAAAGAAGAAAGAAGAAATGCCGATTAGTTTTTTCATTAGTCTTTGCTGCTTCTGCTCATTTGCTAAATAACACGTGACTTTAACTTTGCTTTCTCTAAGGGGAAATTCTCCTAGTAAAACACAGGACACAGAGAGCTTTGAACATGAGAGACAAAATAAAAAAGTGGTATTCCAAAAGCATAATATAAAACCCTGGAGTACACCAAGTCAATACCATCCTGTCTTGTCATAATGGGTTAATATCAGTATGCAGTTTTTACAGTTTTTCCTTTTCTTTTTGCAAGTAATGTTTTATTCTTAAACTGACGTTAAACTGTCAAAAAAAATCCATCTCAGTGCTATAAGCCGTAAAATTGCTCACTTAATCTGTTTAAAACTTTAAATGACACAAGACAGAGACCCAGTATAACTAATCCATTAGTAAATTTACAGAAGTAATCCAATGCCTATGCAGTATTGTCTCTAACAGTCCCCCATTCTCACATTCAACTTTGCTAGATAGCCCAATGGAAAGAGAGCTTTGTAGTTCAGCTTTAACTGCTGTCGTCTGTGAACAGTCTTAGAGTCTGTACTGGGTTTGTCTATACTATAGCTGTGTGTTTTTTGTGTGGTAGTCAAGATTGGAACTTCCTCTGTCCTGCTGTGACTCCCTCTGCTTTTTTCACAGTGGTTCTCACAAGCCTGCACCAGACTTAAAATAACTATATGGGTCATACCTCCATCCTTTAGCAGCTATAATTAGCAGGTTTACAACCTGACTTCAGAAGTGGTGAGGGACAGGGGCAAGGAAGAGGTGGGGCAAGATCCCAGCATTCCTCAGACATCACACCAGCAGGAAAAAGAGATTACCTTAGCTTTTGCCTCAATCCTTCCTCTGTTTTATCCTTCTGTTTGTAAGCGAGTGGATGCTGCCCCCGTCTCCCTTGTGGGTATTTAGTGTGAGGGCTGGTAAGTGTCTGTTGTGACAGCTGGGGCTCTCGAGAGAGGTGGAGTGGACAGCTTGACTGCACCCCATCCAATCTTCCTCAGTTTTCTCACTTCCTTCACACCCATATGCCATCGTGGCCCATGGTTTGGCCTGCTTGTCCAGTGTGAGGTCTCACTTAGCCCCGCAGTGACCCTTCGCTTCCTAGACAGCTCACTAGCTCACCGATTAGGTGGCCGAGCCTAGCGGTCTGCTGCTGCAGGCAGGATGTAGCAGCACCAACCTGGAAATGTGTGTAACTACACAATGTGTGTAAAGAAAAATGCTAACTTCGAGTCATTAATTTGTTTTAAGCTCAAACAAATTTCACTTTCTTTATTGATATTTTGGAACATGTTTTATCCCTTTTGGGCCATCTCAAACTGAAATGTCAATGACAGAAAAAAAATTTGCTTTTTTAAAAAAGGCTATTTTCTTCTTTTTATTTCTATTTAGTCAGAAAGTCAACACCTTACACCTTACACCTTTATGAAATAGTCATCTACACAGTGGCACACAACTTGTCATCAGTGCAAGATATTTGGAAC